>NC_053167.1:63659906-63669906 GCF_016835505.1 Polypterus senegalus | reverse complement strand
ATTTTTAACAAGGGGCAATTACTTTTCACACAGGGCCATATAGGTTTGGATTTTTTCTCCTAAATAATAAAACCATCATTTAAAAACTGCATTTTGTGTTTACTTGTGTTATATTTGACTAATGGTTAAATGTGTTTGATGATCAGAAATATTTTGTGTGACAAACATGCAAAAGAATAAGAAATCAGGAAGGGGGTAAATAGTTTTTCACACCACTGTATATATATATATACACACATATATATATATATATACACACATATATATACACACACATATATATGTGTGTGTATATAACATATATATGTATGTATGAATGTATAATATATAAAACATATGTTTATATCATCACCACCCCCCATCCATTTTTCAAATGATCTTAAAGCTTATTCCAATACAAGGTCATTAGGAGACAGAGCCTGTCCTACATATGTTGCACGGCAGAAAACATTCTGGATGGAATGCATGTCCATTACAAGCAAATTCTCTTGCACACTTTTGTTGTCATTTAAATAAATTTACAGTGATATTTAATCTAATATGCACATATTTGAGATGTGGTAGAAAAACAGGTAGAGCCATTAAAAATGAAAATAGGGAAAATAATCAAACTCCACACAGGCTGAGATTCAAAACCAGGTCTCTGTAGATATGTGAGCCTGCAGTGCTTACTTCTGCATCACTGTACTGCTTATACAGATTATATGATTTAAAATCTGTTTTACTCTTGCAGTTCTATGTGCATTACGATTGATTTGTAATGGGTTTTATACTTTTAAATGATACACTTGCTTGGTCAATATGTGCATTATAGAGAATGTTTCAATTTGGGTGGCACGGTGGCGTAGTGCTGCTGCCTCGCAGTTGAGAGACCCGGGTTCGCTATCCTGGTCCTCCCTGCATGGAGTTTTCATGTTCTCCCCGTGTCTGCATGGGTTTCCTCCCACAGTCCAAAGACATGTAGGTTAGGTGCATTGGCGATCTAAAATTGTCCCTAGTGTGTGTTTGTGTGTGCGCCCTGTGGTGGACTGGCACCCTGCCCAGGGTTTGTTTCCTGCCTTGCGCCCTGTGTTGGCTGGGATTGGCTCCAGCAGACCCCCGTGACCCTGTAGTTAGGATATAGCGGGTTGGATAATGGATGGATGGATGGATATTTCAATTTATGAGGTATGGTGCTTGGTTTTTAGACTGAGAAAAAAACAAGTCAGGCCTCCACTTATGGTTATTAAGCACTGTTGTAAAACAAAAAATGTTATTAAGCACTGTTGTAAAACAAAAAATGTTACTATAGGATTGTTTGCAGTGTGGAATGAATTATTTGGAGAAGCAAATTAATACAATATTTGCAGTTTTTTGTGCAGAATAAGCATGATATACTCCAATTTAAAGCAAAGAGTAAAGGACAAATATATAGCTCAAAGTATAGTTAAAGTAAGGAAGTGGGCAATGCAAGAGGAAAATAATATTTATTAGTCATATTCTGTGAAGGCTGTTAAAAAAAAAAAAAAGACTATACCGTTATTAACCTAGCATGGCACTCTTAGGCCCTGGCTGTTCTGAAAGGTTGGAGGAAGGGCTTAGGCTGCTCATATTGAAGGATGTTCTGTGGCTTTGGCTACAGGATGTCATGCTCCTAATTCAAGTATAGAAGTATGCCTTTACTCTGGATCCGAATGTAAGAAATGAACAAACATTATTTTCAAATACAGTAACCAAGCTCTTCAACTTCAAAACTGAATGAGCAATAACCAGAACCACTACCAGTAGGGCCACTTCAAAACACAAGTCAGTTTTGATACAGGGAAAGGGTGTACTCCAGGCCCTCAAGTCTGTCTGTCTGATGCAATAATGGAAGGAGTGAAAATAGCTGGATCTATAGGTTGGACTCATACGGTTGTTGTGGTGTTCATTGTACAGAGGTACTTTATGTGCATAACCCACTCATTTCTGTTATGTTACCCAGCAATCCAGATTAGTGTCACAGGCAATTTAAAAAGGAACAGAAATCCTGCAATATTTTTATTAATATTGAATTACAGTATTAGCAGGGCAGGAAAGCTGGAAGGTACTTTAGCCTTCATGACACATTACAGGACTTGGAAATATATTGACCGTCCACAACAAGACTTCCTACAGCCTTGTAAATTAAAGTAAGCAAATTAAGAAGACTGGTGTGCTCAGTGATTACATACAATACTTGTCTTCATAGTTGAATTGGTTTTATTGCATATCTTTCTTAACTTCCATAGTGTAATTTTAAGAACAGTACATGAAGTAACGTGCAATGTGTTGAATTCAGTTTAAACATGCAGTAGTGTTTTTCTGCTTAGAAAATGATAAAAAATGAAAATGTTTTAATCCCTTTCAGTGCAAATTCAATGTAAACATTTAACCGGAATGTACTCTACCCTTGACTGTCTACAGTCCGTGTGTTTAAAAATAAATTGGTCTTAGACTAATCAGTGCCTGGTTTGACAAATAGCTTAATGATTGGATTACTAATAGCTGCTAAGTGGGTTTGCCGTTTGAGACTGGCCACTCTAACTTGAATGGTGCCAGACCCAAAAGAGAGAGGGAAGGCATCTTCTGACATGACCAAATTTATTTATAATAATGTGAAGTTAGGTTATGCACTTTCACTTGTTAAAGGCCTAAAACAGGGGAGGGGGCATCTTTTTATATAGAAAATGTCCCAAGTAGTTCCTTAAAAATTAAAAGTAATAATCTATAGATTAAAGCTGTAGGAGGCCCTCTTCTAAACAAAATATGCAGTTTCTTAAAATATGAATTTTAAAAATGTAAACGAAAATATGTGGTTCTTAGTCATTTATATGACTCAAATCACTTTTGTAAGAAAATATTAGCTATTGATACAGGTTAATCTTTGTCTGTTATACCTGCATCTTTATCACTCTTTAATATTGTTTTTTATCAGTATGCTGCTGCTGGAGTATGTGAATTTCCCCTTGGGATTAATTATCTTATCTGTCTGTCTGTCTGTCTAATCTATCTGATATGCAAAATGTGAAACTTTCGGAGTGGCAATATGATGCCACAAGGGGAAAATTGAACTCCAGGGACTCATTTGTAAAACTACTTGACAATTGAGCTGCAAACTATGCTTATGCCAAAAAGTGGATGTGATTAACAAATGTAGATTCAAAATAGATTTATTCTTTTAGAGTGGGACAGGAGGGTTTATAGTTCCCCCAGTATCCTGTGAATAATAGAGTGCCACAAGGCAAATACACACGATTGGCAATCTAGGGGTGTTTGACAAGTGCAGAGGAAATTGTTGGTTGAGTGGGGTGTACTGATGCAACAAGCACCATTAACCAATGCACACAGTCAAAAAGCTTTGTCCCCAGTGAAATGTAATGATAACACCTGTGTTCCAAGGTGTTGCACGACACAATTTAAATTACAGATGACTTGTGCATTAATGGTATTAACAAAATCAATTTCATTCTCTCTTCAGATCCTTATGGCAATATGAGTTCAGCATATTGCTCCAGTTACATTAAGAAAACTGGACACTGCTGGAAATTGTCTTTTCGTGTTGGCAAAAATGCTATGTTTTATGTATGTATGCCCACACCATACGAAAACTGAATGAAGTGACTCATTGCTCAATTAATGACTTTCAGCACAGCAGGCATGGAGTGAAGGTTGGCTAAGATATTCCTGACCTGCTGTCCAGTTCCCTGTGAAGTGACATTGTATAGCCAATATAAACCGATGAAAAACCAAAAAGGTTCTCCAGTGCAAATATGCGGCATTGGCCCTCTTAACATGGAACAAAAATACAGTCCATACTTCATAATCGTACCTTCTGAGGTAATATGTTTGTCACAGCAACACACATTAACAGTTTGGTGATAATGAATTATACACATTGGGTCATGTTTTAGCTGGTTTGATTGCATTTTCCTATTTCATCAGTGGTGTCGTCAATGTGTCTTATTATGTACTGTATATGGAAATATTCCGAAATCC
This sequence comes from Polypterus senegalus, assembly GCF_016835505.1. Taxonomy (NCBI): domain Eukaryota; kingdom Metazoa; phylum Chordata; class Cladistia; order Polypteriformes; family Polypteridae; genus Polypterus; species Polypterus senegalus. The sequence goes on along the minus strand of NC_053167.1, from coordinate 63,665,910 downwards.
AAAATGGATCAACTTGTATCAGCCAAAAGAATGAGCACTAAAGTGGAAACTTGTATGATCTGGACTTCAGTACGAAAGAACAGATTTTGTTCATTATGAGACCACAGTCAAATTTGAATGTCAGTGAAGTCATGAGGCCACATCTTGTTGCATGTTGGGTGGCAACACTGTAGATTTCAGCAAATCCTATTGCTGAGCCATCAAAATCAGAAATCTTGTCTTTATTTCTGATGTATATGCCCATGCATTCACTGACATCTAGAAAAAAATAAAAAATAAATCTTTTTTAAGCTGCTCCCTGTACAGATGGTTCACATCCTTGCACGCCTTTGGCTACTGAACAAGTGGGGGCTTGCATCGCTGATAGTCACTGGTTAGACTAGAGCTGCTTTTACACCCCCAGTCTATTTTAAAACCTGACCACCAAAAAAGACACCATCATTTTTCTGTATTCGTTCGAGGAGAAGGTCAAACTGGCAACCTATATAACTTCAAAAGAAACTACTTTTAATTACCCTGAGGAACAAAATCTAAATACTGTGTAAACTGTGTACATAGCATGTGCATACATGTTTAGATGTAGTTTTATGCTTATACAGTATAAAGTATGTGCAGTTTTGTAAATTTAACTTCTCCAAATGCAACATATTCTTCTGAAAAATTCCATACTGTACAATATTTACCTGAAGCACTTGTTCTCACTGACTGAATGAATTTGTGTTTTTTTTTCCATTTTGTGCTTTACATATAAAACAATAGCGATTTACACCTTCACTTGTGGAGGCTGTTTTTCTCTTGTATAGTGTCACGAGTCTCAATAATCAAATCCATTGCATTGTACAATGTGTGGTAGTCCAGCTGTAGCAGAGGCAGCAGTCTTAGAAGCAGATTTTTCATCCAGTGTGCCGTGACAGATGTAGCAAAGACAGCAGTCCTTTCTAAAGAGCTTAGTATTGTTACTATGCAAGGTGACTGTGTTATGCCTGTTTGGTCTTGAAGTGAAGCAATTTAAAAATTCAGCAATGTAAAGCTTTAATAATAGAAACATGCAACAAACTTTCAAATAGTTACCTTAATAGGTATCAAGCTGTGAAATAATTACAAGGTTGTTAGTTTACTGCACATCATTGTGTGAAGTTTAGTAAATGATTTAAGATCTACAGTGTTTAGGAAGTAGCTTTGGATAAAAGTGTTTAAATAAAGATTAATTTTTGATACTGGGCACATAGGGCAGGACACATCTAGTATACAGGTATTTGAATGTGTAACATTTATAGGGATGATGCCAAGACCTCTGAAAGCTTAGCACTGGTCTTTCACACTTTTGAAGGTAGTCATGGTATCCAAGCACACACTCTCACTTTCATCCCAAATTGTTGGTAAAATAAACCCTCTACTTGGTGCAGAAAAATTGAATAAAAGCATGCTCCTTAAAATCTGAGCTTGCTCTCTCCAAAGTGTTCTAACAATAAAGAATGTCTCATTATGAACTGTCCCCCCAACTCTTCAGGTATAGACCAGTATTTACAAATTCTCTGGGTGAATTGCTTTAAATATGCTGCTGTTTGTTCTAGACCCACCTAATACACTTTCACCTTTATTTTCAATTTGAATATAATATTGCGCTTGTGTGCACACTTTGCAAGTATCCAACCAGTCTAGTTCTCATTGAAAAAGTAACACTACCGTACAGTGGTATATAATTACTTCCCTCATTTGTACCCTGCCAACAGTAAACTACATGCTGCCATCAAGAAAAGGAGGTTGTGTTTATAGAACCCAAAGAATACCCTACAGCAAAAACGTGACATTCTTTTCTTCTTCACCAATGCCAGATATATGCTGGGCTACCCTTGTGTTCAAATTGGGTCTTTTGACGAGTGCTGCCTGAATCATTTGAAATGCTTAGAATTTATTTTTTTCTTCAGGCATCATTTTTGATCTGCTACTTGGAGTCTAAAAACATATATGTAGTGCTGCATTTTTCCTGAGCTGTGATTTTTTTTTTGCCTTTTAAGTGTCATGCAGGCATTGCCATCACCAGTCTTATATATTCAATCAATTCTAAAGGTTATATCCAGTTCAGCAAGGCTGTACTTTCTACATGGAGAATGTGTCATTGTGTCTACTCAAACAATCAAGCTGCAGTCCATCGAGGTATGCCGTACAGTGGTAATTCTCTAAAGTTCCATGCTAGTGTTAATTGCTGCTCTCTGGAAGTGCTGTGCATAGTAGTATTCTGTGTTTATGAAAACTATATACTTATTTGTTTAGTTTAATCTGTAGACAGAGTTTAGTAATAGTGTTGTTTATCTGGACATATTATGTAAAGATTTGGTGATAAATTCTGTCCCAAACATTTCCTATATTTTGCATGTAAAAATGTGTGATTTTTATGTAATGTTTTGTATGGTATTTACCATTATGGCATTCATAAATATCCTCATTCAGGCACAAAAATGTAAAGAAAGAGGAACACAAAATCCCTGACAGCCCAAAAAATATAGGAAAAGCCTATCACTTATCCAGAACTATATGTACACACCAGCATACATCTACTGTAGCGGTTTTATACCCACATAATGTTCACAATGCAGTGAAGCTTGATTGCCATTATTTCCAAAGTAATACTGCTTAGCAAATTGGTATTATAGAGGTCTTGTGATGCTCTTTACTGCAACCTGTTTGTCCTTCCTACAGTTTCTTTTCACAAGAATGCTTGCATGTCTTGTTGCCCACAGTACTTTTTATCAGTGTGCAGTACAGAGAAAACATATGCTTATTTCAGCATCTGTTTAGATTCAAATGTGACACAATGTTCAGGGGACCTCTGGATGTTTTTAGATGCTGCTGCATAAAGATTTCTGAACAATATGCTGCCTTTGCAATTAATTATACACTTAAAACAGTTGTGCCCAAATTACTGTTTGGAAATTTGCACAATAAATCATGATGTTCTCCAGTGTCAGATAACACCATTCATAGCAATTCGGATATCTAGTCTCTATATATGTCTGGAAACACTAGTTGTTACTTTTTTTTTTTTTTTTTTGCACATGGATCATTAATTACTTCTCTTGGAAGTGCTTATAGACAACATACATTTTTATTATTTGTCTTGATTTCTGTCCAGGCACCTCATGGAAACAGGAAACGTTTGCATAGTTTGGGTGAATACGGGAAATTATAGCTTTGAAACTTTAGCTGCATGCCAGCATTCCTCTCCTGGATTAATGTAAATGTAATTTGTTCTGGAAATGTAACTTGTTGGGAAGGAGAAGAAGAACACGTTTTAGATTTGTTTCTGCTAATGTTAAATATTCTGGAAAAAGTAAAACAAAAAATGGTTGACATAGTGAATTATCCAGGATGTAAAGAACACAGCAAAATGCACTCCTGCATTGCATTTGCTTACTTAGCCTGTTCATTTATCCAAAGCAATTTAGAAACCACAAGTAAATTAATGTACTAATGTTGAAAATGAATTATATTTGAACAGGGTTTCATAAAAGAGGTGGGAATTGAATTGGCTACTGTTAAACTAAACCCAGAAAGCACAGTTTTACTTGGAGATTGTTTCTCTTGTTTCAGATATACATTGAGTCTCTGTCTTTGTCATAGTTTAAATAAGTGTATGTGGTAATCCAGGCCATGTGTTGAGCGCAATGTCAGTGAAACACTCTCACGGATAACACAGAGTATAAAGACATGCAGAAAGCATTTCCAATATTTTACTCACAAGGGTATTTGCATAATTATAGTGTAATGCTTGGGAATGCCTTAGTTAGTCACTGCTGCTAAAATGGTTAGATGTCATGCCTGTCTATATTCAGTTTATGTTTCGATGTGTCAGATGTCCATACTTCCATCCATTCATTTGAAATCTTCTCAGTTTTATACAGAGTTGCAGCATGGCTGGAGTTTTTCTAAGCAGAGGTGACCAACCATGAATGAGGCACACTCTGAGGCACACACATTTTTGGCTTATGCCTGGCCAATTAATTGTCCAACTATTAACACAGACATCATTAGAATGGAAGAAAACTAGACTACTCTGAGCAAAACACACAAAGACACAGAGAACAACATGCAAACTTCACACAAAATGTGACCGATTTTTACCTTGGGACTATTTTAGAAAGGTTCATCGAAATTGACCTGTCTATCCTTCCAATGAATGTCGAAGGTGCCAGGTACAGTATGTTAGTATCAAATGTTCATCCCCATCTATAGTGTACAGAGAGACACGCCTTTTATGAGCTTCTACCCACAATGACGCTTCTAACCTGAAAATGTAGCCTTAGATTTAATTTGTGTAGTGAACCTACAGAAACCGTGTTTGGGATTATTTCAGTGATGCCCAAGTGAATGTAGCAAGCACTGGCTAACCAAACCATGGTCAATAAAAGGATACAAAGTGGATGACTGAACAGTTTATTTCTAGCACACGTATTAGCTTCATCATAATTTCCCAGCTCGTGAATTTTCTAAACTGTCTTATCTTTATGAAAGCTTTAAGAGATTTAATTATGTCATAGTGCTTTTTCTTTTTTAAAAGATCAAAGCCCATCACTGAGTAAACACACAAACATATTTACCTTTTTTTTGATCCTGCTGTTTCCCAGTTTTAGAGAAATGGCGTCTATCCCAATATCATATATAGCACAATACAGGGCTTTATACCACTCAATTGCCAGATGCACTGTAGCTCTATCTACCATCATCTATTAATAAGTGTGCTGAAAGAACCAGAGTCTTAGGTGGAAATCCTTGTAAACATAGGAAGAACATATGAATTAAATTCGCACAGCAGGAGCTGAACTAGGGTCCATATACTGTGAGACAGTAGTGCTGCACAACAGTGCCATCTATTACAACTTAACATCTTCAGTGGAGAAAGATTTTGGGAGAACACCAACATTCCAAAGAGAAATCACATAAGGGTGAGAGAAAGAGGAATCTCTATACAAAAATGAAAGTGAAGGAGCCAATGCCCAAACTCTTTCCCTATTTTTTATTACCTTTAATAAAAACGTTAGCATATTGTTTTATTTCTTCACATCAAAACTGAACAGTGTTAAAATAATAGCAGCGATCTGCATTTGAGTTTTAAAAAAAAAAAAAAGTTGGGATTTGATAATATACCTTTGTCTTTGGAAGCTCTGAGTCTACTGGACTAACAAATAAATCTGTCTGAGGAGCTTCCGTCTATATTCACTCAATCTCAAAAAAACAATGCTGAAACACAGCACATGGAATGCAACAAAACAGCCTACTAACAGGATTGTGTAGTGATTTGCAGTACAAGGGGAGCCTTTGTTTGTGTTTTATCAGACGCCACATTTCTAAGAAATTTCTTGCCAGATGGGCACAGCAGGCATTCTGAACATAGTGCTGCCCTCTTTATGAAATGAGAGCAGATTTTTGTTTGCATTTGATAGTATAAGTGAAGAAATATATGATTATTTACATGCAAAGAAAATCCACCTATGGATATACTGTATGGGAGAGCACATTATATTTAAAAAATGGATTAAAGGTAGCTCTTTAGATATTTAGATACTGTGTTTGTTAGACTACAAAATAAAATTAACTGATGAATATTAAATAAGTGTCATGTCTGTTGTGTATATTTGCAAATATACACATGTGAAAAAAATCAATTTATCACATACAAATTATATATACAGTACAATATGTAGTGAAATGCTTAGTTGCTAAACTTTTAAGTGCATTTAAGAAGACTAAAGGAACAATAATATTTTTATACTATAATACTATAAATTAAGTAATGAATAATAAATAACAAAATAACTTAATGTACTAGTGTAAACATTAGAATATCATGTAGTTGTAGATACCTTACTCATTTGAGTTGCGGATCATATGCTGTGACTGCATGTTTATATATTTGTCCAAGAGTTATGTCTCTGAGAGTCTGAAGGTTGCTGGAATGTCAGAAGTGACTCTACAATACAATGCAATACAATTTATTTTTGTATAG
>NC_053167.1:63567406-63657406 GCF_016835505.1 Polypterus senegalus | reverse complement strand
GTGGTGTACACAGTTATAGAGATTAAAGGTTTTCTGTCTATTGCTCTTTTTCCATTATAGCTTAATACAGTTCTGGATTGAATAATTTCTTTTACTCACATCTTTAAAACAGAGTTGCAGTTGGATTGTTTTATCATTTGTGTAACAATTTATCTTCTTGTTCTTAACACACCAGTGAATGAGTACCTTTTTGGTTATTAGCAGATTAACAAAGCTAAATAATCCTAAAGATTAGACATGAAAACAAATAACTGGTATGATTAAGATCATGCAATATAGATATGCAGCTAACTAGGCCCTTAAAGCAAATATAGTCAGGTTTATAAGTATTTGGACAATGACACAATTTTCATACTTTTGGCTTTGTACACCACCACAGTGTATTTGAAACAAAGCAATCAAGGTGTGATTGAAGTATAGATTTTCAGCTTTAGTTCAAAGGGTTTAACAAAAATATTGTATGAGCTGTTTAGAAAAGACACCGAGATTTTTATACATGGTTTCCCTATTTTTGAGGAGCTTAAAATATTTGGACAGATTGATATAAATATAATGATCATTTTCTTGTGATGTACATGTCCAGTTGATATGGAGTCAGTTGATTGGACTTGTCTATTGGAGAATATTCCACTTCTTTGCTTTAAAATGCACTTGGGTTGCTTTCTTACAGTATATTTTGGCTCATTGTTCATATGTACTTTGAAGCTTTGCCCTATGAGTTTTGCAGAATTTGGTAGAATCTGAGCAGATAGTATAATCCTATATACTTCACAATTTGTCCTGCTGCTTCAGCCAGCAGTGATATCATCAATAAACACAAGTGACTGACTTCCATTGGCAACCATGCATGATCATGCCATAAGACTACCTCCACCATGTTTTACAGATGATGTGGTATTCATCGGATTATGAGCTGTTTATTCTCTTCTCCAACAACAAGAACAACAACATTTATTTATATAGCACATTTTCATACAAACAGTAGCTCAAAGTGCTTTACATAATAAAGAATAGAAAAATAAAAGACACAATAAGAAAACAAAATAAGTCAACATTAATTAACATAGAATAAGAGTAAGGTCCAATGGCCAGGGGGGACAGAAAAAACAAAAAAAAAAACTCCAGGCGGCTGGAGAAAAAATAAAATCTGTAGGGATTCCAGACCATGAGACTGCCCAGTCCCCTCTGGGCATTCTACCTAACATAAATAAAACAGTCCTCTTTGGATTTAGGGTTTTAACGGAAGGACTTGATGATGTTGATGGTCACGTAGACTTCTGCCTTTTGAAGCTTTGAGTAGGTGGAGGTGGCGCAGGCCACCACCACAAAGAAATCGGAAAAAAGAAACAGAAGAGATAGTAGGGGTCAGTACAGATTTTAGAGCCACCATGAATAGTTATTATGATGAATTGAACATACAGAGTATCAGGATTAAGTTAAATTAAGTTAAATTGAAGTTATAAAAAGGCCATGTTAAAGTAATGTGTTTTCAGCAGTGTTTTAAAGTGCTCTACTGTATCAGCCTGGCGAATTCCTATTGGCAGGCTATTCCAGATTTTAGGTGCATAGCAGCAGAAGGCCGCCTCACCACTTCTTTTAAGTTTTGTTCTTGGAATTCTAAGGAGACACTCATTTGAGGATCTGAGGTTACGATTTGGAATATAAGGTGTCAGACATTCCGATATATAAGATGGGGCGAGATTATTTAAGGCTTTATAAACCATAAGCAGAATTTTAAAGTCAATCCTGAATGACACAGGTAACCAGTGTAGTGACATTAAAACTGGAGAAATGTGTTCGATTTTCTTTTCCTAGTTAGGATTCTAGCAGCTGCATTCTGCACTAGTTGCAAACGATTTATGTCTTTTTTGGGTAGTCCTGAGAGGAGTGCGTTACAGTAATCTAGTCGACTGAAAACAAAGCGTGAACTAATTTCTCAGCATCTTTCAGATATAAGAGGTCTAACTTTACTTATGTTTCTTAAGTGAAAAATGCTGTCCTAGTGATCTGATTAATATGCGATTTAAAATTCAGATTACAGTCAACAATTACCCCTAAGCTTTTTACCTCCGTCTTGACTTTTAATCCTAATGTATCCAGTTTATTTCTAATAGCCTCATTGTATCCATTATTGCCAATCACTAAGATTTCAGTTTTCTCTTTATTTAACTTGAGAAAGTTACTATTCATCCATTCTGAGATACAAGTCAGACATTGTGTTAGTGAATCAAGAGAATCAGGGTCATCAGGTGCTATTGATAAGTACAGCTGTGTGTCATCAGCATAGCTGTGGTAGCTCACGTTGTGCCCTGAGATAATCTGACCTAACGGAAGCATGTAGATTGAGAATAACAGCGGACCCAGGATAGAGCCTTGTGGAACACCATATGGATATCATGTGTCTTGAGTTGTAATTACCACAACTAACAAAAATTTTCTCCCTGTCAGGTAGGATTCAAACCAATTTAAGACACTGCCAGAGAGGCCCACCCATTGACTAAGGCGATTTCTAAGAATATTATGATCAATGGTGTCAAATGCAGCACTCAGATCTAAGAGGATGAGAACAGATAAATGGCCTCTGTCTGCATTTACCCACAAGTCATTTACTACTTTAACGAGTGCAGTTTCTGTGCTGTGATTTGTTCTGAAACCTGAAATTTATCAAGAATAGCATGTTTATTTAGGTGGTCATTTAACTGCATAATGACTGCCTTCTCCAGAACTTTACTTAAGAAAGGCAGGTTAGAGATGGGTCTAAAATTTTCAAGAGCGAGGGTCAAGATTATGTTTCTTAAGTAGGGGTTTAACTACAGCAGTCTTAGACAGTCTGGGAAGATCCCCATATCTAATGACGAATTTACTATGTCAAGAACATTATCAATTAGTATGCCCAATACTTCTTTGAAAAACCTTGTTGGTATTGGGTCAAGGGCGAGGTGGAGGGTTTTAATTGAGATATTATTTTTTGTAAATCGGGTAAATCTATCCTAGTGAAAGAGTTTAATTTGTTTATAACAGAATGCTGGGGTTTAGGAGGATCCTTAGTGTTGGAGGGATATACTATGTTATTTCTAATATCATTAATTTTTTGATTGAAAAATACAGCGATAGCCTCACAGGTTTTACTGGAAGTACTTAGGAGGCATTCCTTTGAGTTACCTGGGTTTAGTAGGCGATCAATTGTAGAAAATAAGACTCTGGGATTACTAGCATTGTTATTTATAATCTTGGAGAAATAGCAGCGTCTCTCAAGACGGACAGTGTTATTGTATTCTGTTATTTTAACTTTTAATATTTCATAGTGGATAGTAAGTTTAGTCTTCCTCCATTGACGCTCAGCTCTACGGCATGTTCTCTTTAAATCAGACACTCTTTGGGTCTTCCATGGTATAACAATGCTAGAAGATTTTTAACTGTCTTTTCAGGTGCAACTATGTCAACAGCAGCTCTCACTTTAGTATTAAATCTTTCCACCTTACTATTTACATTATCCTCGCTATTATAGTTGGCACTATAAACGGACTGATTGCTTAGAAATCTCCTTAGAGATCTTGCTTAAATTGCTCCATACTCCTCTCTTTCCAACATTCTGGCATATATTGATCTTAGTTTCATTTGTCCAAAGGAAATTGTTCCAGAACTGATCAGGCTTTAAAAAATATTTTCAGGCAAAGTCTAACCTGTCCTTCCTATGCTTGATGTTTGCCATTGGTTTGCACCTTGTGGTAAACCCCCTGTTTTTACTTTCATGAAGTCTTCTCTTGATTGTAGACTTTGGGAATGATAGGTCCTACCTTCCCAACAGTGTTCATGGTTTGGCTAAATGTTGTGAAGGGGTTCTTCTTCACCAAGGACAGAATTCTGTGATCATCCAGCACAGTTGTCTTCTGTGGTTTTCCACACCTTCTGGTGTTGCTGAGTTCACCAGTGTATTTCTTCTTTTTAAGAATATACCAAATGGTTGATTTGACCACTCCTTGTGTTTCTGCTGTGTCTCTGACAGGTTTGTTTTGTTTTCTCAGCCTAATGATGGCCTGTTTTTATTTGCATGGACAGCTCTTTGGACTTCATATTGAAAGTTCACAGTGACAGCTTCCAAATGGAAATTCCATACTTGTAATGAATTCCATACCTTTTAACTGCTTAATTGTTAATGAAATAATGAGGGAGCTGCTCCCATTTGGTCAAGGAACAGATTGTCAGTCAAATATCCATTTACTTTTGAGCCCCTGGAAATGGGGGGTCTATGCTGAAAAATGGCTGTAATTCCCTTAATGGCTCATACAATATTTTTTTGTAAACCCCTTAAATTAAAGGTGAAAGTCTACACTTCAATCCCAAAATGATTACTTTATTTCAAATCCATTGTGGCAGCATACAGAGCCAAAATTATGAAAATTGTGTCACTATCCAAATACTTATGTACCTGTCTGCATGTTTACAAGTAGATCCCTTAACAAGCAGATCTCATAATTAATAGAAGTACCACTGTGCAGTTACAGTCCTGACAAATAACATCTTTCTGTGTCAGGATTTTTATGATGTCCTAAACATACTGTGTTAACATTACAATTTTCTGATACAAATCTCAATGATTTTTTTTCCACTGCTTTTTGAAATCCCATTTTGTTTGAGATTTTTTCTGATTACATAGTTAACATTTGCCATTGAAACACGTTTGAAATGTTGTATGGCTGCAAAAGTTAAATGAGCTGCATTTCCAGGGGCATGGTACAATATGGAGAAATGGTTACGTGAATATAACCTGACAGTGGAAATGCAATGCAAGTTTAAGTTCTATAGTATAGGGAAAATAGTGTGGTTTGGTCATATATAGTATTTAAATGTATCCTTGAATACTGGTAGACATTTTTACTATTCTTAACCAAATCTTATTTTCCAGTTATTTTTTACAGATAAAAGTTTCATCCTTCCTTATGGCTATACACTTTCAAAATGACTTTATAAAACAATTTGACTTTTGCTTTTGATGTGCAATGAACAGCTCTGTTCACACAAGACAGAGAAATTCTCTTAGGAGATGTGGAGAAATGGTTTATATTTAGAGAAACAAAGCATGCAGTCAGATGAAGTTGTTAATACTGCAAAAGATATGTGTAAATAACTAAAATTGTTGCTATTCTTTTAAGGTACTGCTTCCATACCACATTAAGACTTGGATTAAGTGTAGTAACAACGAGTTGAGTGTTTTATTCAGATGACCTTCATCGGCTTAATGGCAGACTGAAGGCTAGTGGAATGCTGTGGCTGCAGTTGCTGTTTTGATGTTTTGCGTGTATTTGTGTTCATCCTTTAAAAGAGACATATATCACTTTCAAAGCTATCATATGAAGGGCTGACTCTAAAAGCTGTGTTAACTTGTCAATTTAAGAAGATCAGTTTCAGTTAAGCAATTAGATTAGTGCAAATGTGGCCTGAATTTCCTTTTCTTCTGTAACATTTTACTTTTTTATAGACGTCATGGGAAATCTGTAGCGTGATAACCAGTACTTCATTGCTTTTTTGAGTTTTAAGCCTGAGGTGAATATCATAACAGTAGCCCCTCGCTCTTTTAAAATGTTTAAATAGAGCCACATGCGATGTTCTTTGTGCTGGGAACTGATTGTTTTGTGTAAAAATAACAAAAAAGCAAACAAAAGAAAAAATCCTCTGAAGCTGTTTTGCTTTTTAGCATGCACAGGTATGCCTTTTATTTGATGAGCATTAACGCTGAGGTACTTCCTGGAAACACCCTAATAGGTAAAGAAAGAGCCTTCTCATAGACAGTCTTTCTGGCGCCTCCCTACTTGTGAAGAAGGCACTTTCTAGCTGTTCACAAACATTGGCTGATCAAAATTAATTTTTGGTTAAATGGAAGGACATGACTTATATAGAGATGGTACAGTAGTTAGTGCTGCTGCCGCTTGTTTTTAGAATACAGGCAGTCCCTGGGTTACATACGAGATAGGGATATGTAAGTCGGAACAGGTACATTATTTTAATAAATGCTATTGTTGACCGACTGTAACCAAGTTGCTCTGCCAATGAATGATGGAATTTCACCACTCTCTGACCTTTTTATTATTTCTACTTTATTTTCAATGGTGATGTTTTTTCTCTTATTTACTGTATCACCAGCACTGGCATCAGATTTGTGTTTCAGAGACATTCTTGAAGGGTGAAGACAAAAGGTTATGAAGACTCTTCTGCACAGCACTGTACATGCTATCACAGCAGGAAGGCACCAGTCATCAACACGTCTGATGTACTGACAAGAGACAACTTCCTGCTACGTGCGTAACAGTACAAGCAGGCTTGCTATTGAGAATAAATGGGGGCGGCGTGGGGCAGTTCACCACCTGCCCACCACACAGTCACCTCCACTACAGTATGCTGCCTGCAGCGTCCGCCCACCGAGAACGAACACGGTGCAGCCAAAGGCGGGTAATGAATCGCCCACCACCGCCCCCATTCAATAGGCAGCCACCCGAGGCACACTATAATGCTACCCCCAGCCACCCCGTTCACCCTTAATGGCCTCTGTTCAGCCACAACCGGGTCACCGCTTGCAGCAGTGAAACGCCCAACTCCACTCCATCCAGCCTGTATCCAGTCAGGAGCAGTAGCTGTGGCGGTGTAGTGGGTGGGCAGCAAACCACCCCATCAAGCCTCCGTCCTGGACATGAGCGATAGCTGTGATCCTGGTGACTATGGACCACGGGTCACCACTTGCTGCAGGGAGCCGCCTGAGGGACACTACACTGTGCGAGCAGCGAAATCGCCCCCTCCAGCCTCCGTCCAGCCACCGCTTGCAGCATCCCCATCCCCAGGCCGAAGATGACAGAGCGGCAGTTACTGAGGTGCATGTGTCGCAGCTGCGTCCCTGTTCGTAAGTCGTAGGTCGAATGTCTGTAACCTGGGAACCACCTGTATTGTGCTGAATTCCTTCCCTGCTAAATTTCTCCGTGGATTGAGTTGTGTTCATTTTTTAGGAGGTATCATTCTTAGGTTAGCTAGTAAGTCTAAATTGCCTTAGTGTGAGTGAGTATGAACAGTACATATGTGGACTGGCATCCTGTTCTTGGTTGTTTCCTGCACCAAACTTTAACAGAGAGACTCCAGTTCCCCTGCATCTGTGAACTGAATGAAACCGATTTATCAATGGATGCATTTTTTATTTGAAGTTCCAAAGAGATTAACACATGCAGATTCCAAGGTTGAGACTGTGTTTCAGCATTGTGAGACTTTAATTTTTGTGTTTTTAAGCAGTTAGTGAACTTGCTTAAGTGAGAAACTTACGTATGGATTTAGTGTGTATCCATATTTTCTTGAACCTGCTGGACTGAAAATATTGACTGAGCTAAAGTGTATGTGCAGGAAATGTTATTAATAATCTGAACCAATCCAGCATATAGTACTTAGTAGCATGTGAGCAAATCTCTTGATATATTTGTAGAGCCTTTCTGGTTAAACCTATAATTGTAGCTTTTCCCAATATCTGATTCTAACTGAGAAATCAGTCTGTTTAATTATGAGAGCTGTAACATTTGTCTTTATATTTTCAGCTACAGTCCCTCCAGATGGTACTGAAGCATCCAGTGTGGGATTTTCACCCCCTTCAAGTCCCAGTCCCATTAAAAAGGGAACCTCAATTACCTGGTCATTTCCAGACAAGATCAAGTCTCCCAGAACTGTTCGAAAGTTGTCCATGAAGATGAAAAAGCTTCCTGAACTTAGCAGGAAGTTGAGTGTAAAGGGTGTTACCAGTAACACCAGCCATTCAGAATCCCAGGCCACCTCTCCTAAAAGCAATGGAACCAGTAGTGGGATGGAGTCAGGACAGAGTTCTTCCTTGACTCCCGGAAGTAGCACAGCTGCTGCTGCCAGTAGAAATGTCATCTCTCGCTACCATCTGGACAGCAGTGTCAACACCCAGCACAATTACAAGAAGAACAGCTCTGGGGGCTCAAAATCAGCAAGTAAGGGTGGCTACTTGAGTGATGGTGATTCCCCAGAACTTGTGACCAAATCAGGCAAGCATCATGGTGAAAATAAAAACAGTAAGGGTAAGGAGCCTGCTATTAACAATTCTAAAGGGCATGGCACAGACATTGATGTTGATGCCTTCCGCCACTACAGTTTTGCTGACCAACCTAAGAGCTCCCAGTACATATCAGGGCTTATGAGTGTACATTTCTATGGAGCAGAAGATCTGAAGCCCCCAAGGATTGATTCGCGAGATGTTTATTGTGCTATTCAAGTGGACTCTGTTAACAAGGCCCGCACTGCTTTGCTGACTTGCAGGACCACATTTCTTGACATGGATCACACATTTAATATTGAACTTGAAAATGCGCAGCACTTGAAGTTAGTTGTTTTTAGTTGGGAGCCAACACCTCGAAGGAACAGGGTGTGCTGCCATGGGACAGTTGTTCTTCCTTCCCTCTTCCGAGTCACTAAAACCCACCAGCTAGCAGTAAAGCTAGAGCCAAGGGGAATCATTTATGTGAAACTAAATCTGATGGAGCAGTGGGAGAATTCTCTCGACAGTCCTGATTCAGAACGGGAACCTATAGTCTTTGGAGTGGAGGCCTGGAAGGTAGTAGAGAAAGAGAATTCTGGACTTATGGTGCCCCTACTAATTGACAAGTGCATCAGGGAAATAGAAAAACGTGGCTGCCAGGTAGGATGTATATATAGTATCTTATTTAGTCCCACTGACGTGTTTTGCTCTTATTAATGTCTGAGTTTCTAGTTGGTATAAAGTTTTGTAAATACACATTACTAAAGGTATAATAGCCTTAGTTAAATATACATTCTTTGAAGATGTTCTTGAACAACTTCTTTGAAACTTACTTGCAGAGATTCAAAATAAGCATTCATCTCTGCTGCTAATGGGTAGCACCCCTGCATCCTTAAGACTGCTGGGTAATGCATTCCTTCCCAAGGACTTGAAAAAATCATTAATTATTTCTTTCTCTAGCCAGTTTGACTTCTGCTGTCTGTTAAAGAACAACTACTAGAGCTTTGGCCCTTCATGCTTTATTAAGCCAGATCATCAGCATGTTCTGAGAAGGCAGAGGGTTTTTCAGTGACTGGCTTTGTATAGCAAAGAGATGAAATTTAAAAGCCTCTACATGCCCACGGGCCTAACATGCATTCTTTTGTTTTTCTTTTGTATTTTTGTGTTAAACAGCTTGCCTTTGTTCTGTTATGATTGACACTTAAGCACTTGGAGTTTTTCTTGGCATAGGTTTTGAAATGTTCAGGGCAATTTTTTTTTTAACCTTACTTTTGCTATTTGCTTATTCATAAAACTGTGTTTTCTCTTCTGCTATCCTGAAGACCTACTTCTTAGTCAGATGTGGCTCTTTATTCCTGTGTAGCAACTCAAATTATATTAGAGGTGAGAATGTTCGTGAAAGAAAGCCCTGTTTTTTCTAGTCAAGTAAAATCGTGCATACTCATACCCCATCTCCACAATATACCAGTTTATTACTATGAGGAACAGCAGAAGCTAATGACTTCAGGAACACTAGCTGCAGCACTTGTTACTGTGTTGCTCTTGTGCACAGTGCTTTTTTGCCTAAAGTTTCTGTTCTCACTTTTCTGTAATGAGAATGTCTGACCCATTTGGTGCTGAACTTTTGACCTCCCCTTGCAGCTGTGACCTTTGTTAATCCAGCTAGTAAAGTGTGGGGTGGATAAAAGATTTTGTGTCACTTTGCCTTTCCAGCGTAGTCATTTAACTGCAGTTTGCCTCTGGCCTGTACTAGAAGAGAGTTATAGTTCAAAGTTTTGCACCAAACTTCTGATGAGGAGCTAGGAAATAGGGTTTCTTATCACATTTTTGTAGAACACATTTCCCAGGGTGTCTCCTAAATTACATTCTGCTGCAACATCCTCCAAAGTGTATTTTTCCAGGACAACATGCACAATGTAGCTTTATTTTACATAGTTCTAATTTCACATTTGTAAAGACTTTCCCCAACTCCATATACAAGGTGACACAGAAAAACATGAACTTTTGAAATGCGTAGTGGCAGCCATGTACAGTTGGCAGCACTGCGGAACAGGGACCTTGAGCTGTAAACAATCTTGCCATTTAGTAATTTAGTAATCAATTGCAAGGCAATCAATGGCCGCTGTGCGAGAATTATTCTGTAACCGTGTCATCTCAAGATTCTGTGACATTCCCTGGCCCTCAAGATCACCGGATTTGCCCATTTGTGATTTTTTCTTGTGGGGCTACCTTAATAGTTGGGTCTACACAACTCGGCCAAGGACACTGAATGAATTGAAACAAAGAATTCCAGACTAAATTCGTGGTATCCCAGCTGAGATGTTGCAGCGATTAATGGGGAACCTCAACAGCAGATTGGAAGAATGCATACGTACAGGAGGACGCCATCTACAGGACGTAATTTACAAACATTAATAATTTGAATTACTGTCTCTTAAAAGGCAAGTTGTAATTGTTCAATTGCTGTTAACATTATTAGAGCCCTCTAGACATGAAATAACACCCTTTAGTCAAAAGTTTAAACTGTGCTCCATGACAAGACAGAGATGACAGTTCTTTCTCACAATTAAAAGAATAAAGACATATCTTCTCTTCAAAGGAGTGCTGTCAGGAGCAGAGAATGTCAGAGAGAGAGAGAGCGTAACAGAAAAGCAAACAATCAAAAAATCAATATGTGCTGTTGGGCTTTTAAGTATGAGCACCACGATAAAGCAGCCGCAAAGAAGGGAGCAATGTGAAGGTAGTCTTTCTGCAAACAGCCTCTGTGCAAACAGACCCTCTGCTCACACCCGCTCCGTCAGGAGCAGAGAACGTCAGATAGAATGAGAGAGACAGAGAAAAGCAAACAATCAAGCACCACTCAGGAAGCACATCGCATATCATTGAGGAGTTTTATTTAATATGTAAGACATGCTCTGATTGGGTAGCTTCTAAGCCATCCGCCAATAGCGTCCCTTGTATGAAATCAAATGGGGAAACAAACTGAGGAAGCATGTACCATGAATTAAAAGACCCATTGTCCACAGGAATCCGCGAACCAGCGAAAAATCTGTGATATATATTTAGATATGCTTACATTTAAAATCCGCGATAAGAGTGAAGCTGCGTAAGTTGAAGCGCGATATAGCGAGGGATCACTGTATTGGGTTTTTCAAAAGTTCCCATTTTTCTGTGTCACCCTGTACTAATAATAATAATATTTCTTTACATTTATATAGCGCTTTTCTCACTACTCAAAGCGCTCTCCACACAGGGAGGACCCAGGAAGCAAATCCACAATCTCCTTACTGCAAAGCAGCAGCACTACCACTGCACCACCTGCGTGGATGTTAAACTAAAATGGAACAGCAATAACACCCTGTGAAACAAAAAATATTCAGGAAAAAAAATCAAGAAAGTTCCAAAAAGCAAATCTTGAATTTGCTGTGCAGCAATCACTACTCTGAATCCATGCAAATGAGGTTATGTGTAGGCATAAACTGCTGTAGCACTTGTTGTTTTAGGATTGTTTGCCTTGTGTCTTGTTTGCTTACAATAAAGTGCTTGCAAAAACTGAGAAAGCATTAAAAGTGTAGCTAGGGGACATGTCATTGAAACATATCCCTGCTGATGGCAAAATTATCTGTGAAAAGCAAGAGATGTAGCTATGTAAAGCACCACAGCCTCAGGAATTTAAAATCAGAGAATCGGCATTGGATACAGCTGTTTACATAACATTTACATTGTATTACGTATTATACATAAACTAGTGATAACTTAAAGTATATGGGAGGATGTGCGTAGGTTATATTAAAATAATATACCATTTATATAAGGGATTTCAGTATCCGTTAATTTTGGTATCCACAGGGATCTTGGAACCAATTCCCCCTGGATACCAAGGAGTGGCTGTAGTACTGTTTCAGTAGGAATTGATGCTGGATGGGTATGTTGTGCATACATATTGCATGCATACAGCAGAAGTTAAAGTGTGTTTAGTTAATAGAATATTCCTAGCCAGTATTATAGTTTTACTATCTGTAAAAAAAAAAAAAAATCAATTACCTGTAGAAAAAAGTTGCTGATTTATTTTATTGAAAATTAGTGGTTTGATCATCATTTGTAAGATGCAAAGTTAAGTTTATAAGTTGCCACCCAATTATATTAGCTGTCTTGTTTAAATGAAATAGTGAAGTTCACATGAAATCGGACATTTATTATGGCAACTTTTTCCTTTATTTTGCAAAAATATCGTCTCTGTTTAACACTACCAAAGCCTACGAAAAAACTTGTAAACCCGGCCCACCTTAAATCCGTTCGCACCTCTCCATCAGCGTCTTTTGCGTTGTAAATGTTCAATAAACACAAGCAGCCTACTAACCTATCCTTCCACCGCTGCAGGAAGGACAAAAAGCTCTCTCAGCTCAAGCCTTGTTTATCTGGGAGTGAGGTGCCTGGAGCTGTAAATAATATAGGGTAAATAATATATTGTTATTTGGAATGTGTGTTGTGTCTACAAAGATCTATGTAAGTGTAGGAAGACAGGAAATGCAAGAAATGTTGAACACATACCTAAAAGACAAACTTTTTTCATGTTTTATTACTAATGACAAACTTTTGACATGAAGTGTATAATTACACAATTCACAAAAGGTACAAATATAACAGAACAAGTGCGCTTTTTTTCAAGACTATAACCAAAGAAAAAGAAGTTTGGTTAGTGTACTGCGGTGTCACAACTGCTTTGGTAGTACAGCGGCAAGAACTGCTGACTCATAATCTACAGGTCGTGGGTTCGAGCCTTGCCGTGTCACAAAATAAACATTTTGAGTAGTGAGCTTCTCAAGACTAAAACTGTCAAGTTTAACTTTGGTCAGACAAATTTTAAGCAGTTGTGGTAAAGTCTAAGCAGGTTAGACTTGGATGTTTTTAAGTGTGGAGACATTTGAGGAACGGTGGAACAGGTGATAAAAACGTTCTACATACCTAAATTTAGAATTAGTAGAAAATAAAAAAACAACTCTGCAGTAGGACAATAACAGTTAAAGAAGAAGCTGAAAAAAATGCTGTATAAGGCATATAAGACTAAGGCCGGAGTTATACTTCACGCGACGCGATGTATGCTGCAGCGGACGCTCCTGCTACGCAAGCGTTGTAGTGTTTATACTTGCGCGCATACTTTATGTAAATCTGGAGGAATCGACCAGGTGGCAGTGCGAGATATTATCGCGGTGAGAACATGTTCGACTTCTCTGTGTTGTGAATTGCCTAAAACACCTAATAAATTCCGATAACACCTTACTGCAATATCTCTGAAAAGGATGTTTATTGATTAAATCCATAAATCCAGGGATGTATGTGTCCATTCCAGGAAGCATTGGGCACGACTGAGAAACAATCCTTGGACGAGGTCTCCGCTCATCGCAAGGTGAATACAAGCACACACATACACTAGCGTCATTTTAGCGGCACCAAATCCCCAAATCTGCATATCTTTGGAAGGAAACCGGAGCTCAGTGTGGAATACAAGCAGGAAATACCAGCAACATAACTCCCTGCTAGACAGCAGTGCTATCGCTCCGCCACCGTGACACCCCCATGTGTGTAATTATTCCCCCATGTGTGTATTTATTAACAGTATTCATTATTTAAACGAAATTATATGTAAAATGTAACATACACATTTTAATGCATTTCATCATGAAAGTGATATCAAGTATAAATCTAAAGATTCTAAATGTGCAAAGAGTTGGAATATCATACATTTAATTTGTTCTGTTTGGCGATCTATTGCTGCTTTCCGCTGCTGAAGCAAAATGCCGACATACAGATGCATTCGTGGTGCTTTTATATTCAAGCGTCGCATATTACCGATCGTAATGGTACGATACATTTTAAAAGTCTCACATACCATCTTTTGTGCCATCTATTTTTATTGTTTTACTTTACCTGCTGTCAGGTCCAAGAAGCTCGTAGCGATTAAAAACTGAGATGACGTTTACGACCGTCTGCTTTAATGATAAAGTAAACTACGAGGTTAAAGTGGACATTTTGAGATTAAAGCCGAAATTTCCACTTTAATCACAAAATACACGTTTTCACTGTGTCCTTTATTTTTTTTCTCAGTGGCTCAAATATAATGCTATACATTATGTTGCTGTTGTTAAGTTGCAAAAATTTAAAAAATAAAAAAGACATATATAAATGACACGATACATTTTAAAAGTCTCACATGCCATCTTTTGTGCCGTCTATTTTTTTTTTTTGCAACTTCACATCGGCTACATGATGTATAGCGCTGTATTTGAGCCATTCATCAAACAGCAAAGTGCGCACATCGATCCCCGAATGATCCCCATAGAGGCTTGCTGTCACATGTAGATAGTAAACAGAGACTCTGGCGTCACGTTCCGACTTTTAGCACACTGCGCCCCCCGACTTTTGCTGGTACTGCAACTCGTGCACGCGTCGCGTTAATTTCTGAGGACCTGCTCAGAGGACGCGTGAAATGAACACTGGGAACGCGTGGCAGCCATGATGCGGGCGCGTACGCGTTCGGAGTGTGAAGTATAAATGAGCCCTAACAATTCCAATGTAAATCATATTGTGTATGAGAACAAGAGGGCAACCATTAAGAAGTATATTAGGGAGGCTGAAAGGCAGTTAGAAATGAATATAGCAGATAAAGCAAAAGATGACCCAAAGAGATTATTTCAGTATTTTAGTAGTAAACAATGTGGCCACCAGAGGGCACTCCAGCCACCCAAACCCGGACATACATAGACGCAGAAACAAGTTTGCCACACAGCACACATTTATTATAGTGGGGAAGTGCTTTTCCCTCGCATTGCACAGCAGCACAGTTCCATAACAGTTCAAACACAATAAACACAGTACTTTCTTTTGTTCTTTCTCTACCTTGTTCTGTCTCCACTCCTCCTCTGGCAAGCTACGTCTTCCATCTGACTCTGGCTCTCAAGTGAAATAAAGTGGCTCCTTTTATGTTATACCAGGGAACACTTCAGGTGGCTCATCAGGGGTGTGGAAATCGAATTTTTTTCTGCTAGTCCACGGACAAGTAAATTTAGAAAATCTACTTGTCTGCCAGTTAAATTCACTTGCCCATAAACAAATAACAAAAGTGAAAAATAGTTTATTTTTTCTGGTCTCTTTTATTGATGCCAAAACTGCCTTCCATTTTAAAACTGAAAAAAGTTATTTCAGGGAGTAGTATTTTGCCACCTTGCTCTAGAACATTATATAAAAAAGATTCCCTTATCATTTTAACTCGCTAATAAACGATGCCTTCATTATAGCTACACTAGTTCTGTTTCACATATTACAGTTACATAACAGAACACTGTCCTGATTCATTTTCTGCCTTGTTCTTCAGCTTTTGTCTTGCAACATCTCCCCCAAGAATCTTTACCATCTCAGACAGCATGGGCTGAATGCTGTTCATTTCTGCTTGAGCTGAACTGCATGGTTCCTGGTACTGATGGCAAATTTGGCAAAAAACAGAGTCGGTGACGTCTGCATTTACCCACGGAAACTCTTTGAGCCACTGCGATTGAAAAGACCGTTTTCGTTTTTTATCACACTCACGGTCCCTTTCACCATTTGTTTTTCTTTTCGTCCTCATCGTCGGGTTTTTCAGGGCCTGTTGTGCCAGTTTTAATCAAGTAACGATCCATTTCTCATCCGCGATGCTACTTGCTTCAGTTTCAGCAACAAGCATATAGCAAGAAAAACGTGCTTACCGCAGTGCATTATGGGTTACACAGGTAATTCCTAATGATGTATTCGAAATTCAGCAAGATGGTACATTTCCAAAGAAGTAAATATTACCTAACCCTGTATTCGGATTCAGCGGGTTAGAAAATGGATGGATGGATAAATATTACCTATGTTGTCGGGGAAAAAATAATCGCATCTAAGTGAAGATGTTTATAGATATTTCATTACATTTGGAAACCGTTAGAATGTTTTCTTCTTTATTTTTAATAAACTGACAGCGCGAAACCAACTTGATTTATATAAAAAAATTCTCTAATCAAAAATGATCTATAGACAGCTCATCAACATTGATGTTGTCACACAATAAATTTCTTAACCCCTCAATATATCGCAGCCTATGTGAAATTTTCAGGAAAGATTAACTACCTAACAAGCTTTTTGTGGTGAAAACATTTGCATAGTAAGTAAAATGACCGCATTTTTATGTAGAAACAATGCGTTTTATCAAAAATATGTAAAAGTTATCGATTTATAATGAAAAATTATCAGATTACATCGTAATGTCGGCATAAAAAAAAAAATGACCGCATCTCCAAGCGTGTAAATAGCGGGTAAAATACTTATGTAAGACCATAAGAGTGCTTCCCCTTTGAAAAATCAACCGTCATTTTATAAACAATATTGAAGACCAATCTGACATGAAGAACATGCCTAAGTAGACTGTTTCCGCATGAAGTACGTACCCAAATGTTTAAAGTTTGAAAGTAGTGGTAAAATTGTGCTCAGCACAGCACACATAATTCTTTTTTCTCCAGAAAATTGCACTTGTCCGCGGACAACTCAAACCAGAAAAACATGCGTGTCCGACGGTCAATTTACCCGTGTCGGACGAGTCAGGAGTTGGATTTCTGCACCCCTGCTCATCAGTTTTAACTGGAAACACTCCCAGGTGTGATGGAAACCCAAAGTAGGGTTCTACAGTTCCCCCTGGTGGCCTCCACGGAACCCAACAGGGACTTTGCCGAAATACAACTTCCATGGAGCCCTACAGGAATTCAAGGGAATGTTCTCATGAAAATTATGAAGGGAATGCTCTATCCATCCATCCATTATCCAACCCACTATATCCTAACCACAGGGTCACGGGGGTCTGCTGGAGCCAACACAGGGCACAAGGCAGGAAGCAAACCCCAGGAAGTGCACCAACCCACCGCAGGACACACACACACACACACCAAGCACATACTAGGGACAGTTTAGAATCGCCAATGCACCTAACCTTGAATTTCCAATTAAAAGGTTTCCCTTTTTTTTTTTGGTTTTTTTTTTAAGCTTTTTCAGTATACATACACAAATCTACCTAACACAACCCTTTTACACCAGGGGAAAAAAAATCTACTGATAATAAAAAATTTGGATACCATAACTCTATATATAAATAGATAAATAAAATAATACATTTATATATAAATATAATGTGATGCACAGCTGGCATCCTTACTGCCCCCTAAATGGAAGGACGCAGGGAAGAAAGCATGCACGGGTCATTATCTCCCCCAGACTGAAAGATGGCAGCACAATGGTTTCCTACAGGGCATCATGGAAACTGGAGTTCTTGGAGTCAGTCCTGTTGAATTCCATGGGTGCCACCAGTGGATACTGCAGGGACTTGTCTACTTTGTCAGGCTCTCACTTCATGTGGAAGTGCTTCTAAGCTACAGCTTCAGAGCAACGGAAGTGCTTTTGGGTGTAACATAAAAGAAGCTGCTTGCCACATTTGAGTCGAGCCAGAGGCAGGAAGAAGGAGGACAAAGTTTTCTTGGAGGAGTGGGGGCAGTGATCGAGAGAGAGAGAAGAGAGAAGACAAGTATTACTGCATACTCCTGTGCATCTGTACTGTGCTTGGTGTGTGGGAAACACACACCTGGAGAGTTTCCCACAATAAAACTCTTTCTTTCATTTTATACTTGTATCTGAGTTTTTGTGTCGGGTGTTTGGGGAGCTGAGTGCCCCCTGCTGGCCACAATATACATATACAAAATGCAAAGTTAATTGACAGACTTGCTCATTTATTCACTCATCATGAAAGTCACTATTGCCCATTTAGCTAGAAAGCTGAAATTTGACAGAATAGTGCATCTATGTCATTAAGTATCCACTAAGAAAGGACATTTTGATATATCAATATTTAGGGGTAACATCCATCCATCCATTATCCAACCCGCTATATCCTAACTACAGGGTCACGGGGGTCTGCTGGAGCCACTCCCAGCCAACACAGGGCACAAGGCAGGAAACAAACCCCGGGCAGGGCACCAGCCCACTGCAGGGCACACACTAGGGACAATTTAGGATCGCCAGTGCACCTAACTTGCATGTCTTTGGACTGTGGGAGGAAACTAGGGGTAACATAAACTGGAAAAATAATACCCAAAATCTGAAAAATGATTTGATTTGTGACATTGTAGAAAAAAGAAAATTGACACGATTTTTTATTTGTTGATATTTGTTGTTAAAAATGCCCTAGCGAATGGAACATTTTAACGTCCCCTTTGTGCAACACTTGTTGACAAGGATCGCACCGAGAAATAGGACATGCCAGTTTATACAAATGAAAGTCATCTGCAGAAGCAATGTTCAGTGAAGCTTGAAGAACATGCATTAAGTCAGTTTGCTGTAAAGCTCAAGTGCTTGCCTGGCGCCGTGGATGCGAGGATTGTCAAATTCTCTCAACTGATCTAGTAAGACAAGTATTTAATATATATTACATCTCCCCCATGTCTTATCTGCAATCTTTTGGAAATTTCCATTGTGAAGACTACAACTCCCATTAGCCGGTGCATTGCTCTAGACGATTTCATCAGCGCTCTCAAAGTTTAAATTAGAGCATCAGCAAACACGGCATGTAATCAAAGGTAGCTACTACTGTGGTTTTTTTTTTTCCTTAACCGCTTTAGGGTGAGAATTTCATTGTCTCACTGGATTACGGCATATATCGTAGATCTGCTGCAGTGTCTTTCACACCAACATCACCAAGGACTGTATGTAGCATGTTCAACATAAAGCAGATTAAGTGAACTAGTAATATTAGCCCCTTATTAAATAATAATAATAATATTAATAATACAAATATTGTATATAGAAAATGTATACACAAATGACAGTCACAGGTGAGGAGGATACTGAAAGGTGCACCAAGATCTGTACCACTAATTTATGCTGAGTGGCTGTGGTAAAGTATTTCCTTGTTTTATAGCTACCATTTTCCATAGAGAGAGAGAGAGAGGCTTTATATCTCATGTCAAATAGACTCATTGCACAGAAAGAAATATCCACTGAATTTATTCCATTGAATAGCACATAAATATTATTATTCATATTCAGTTGAGTTTATTTAAGTAAATTGTAGTTTTTGAAAGAATTACTAGGTGGCAAAGTTAGCGGTAGTGTTGCAAGGAGACCATGGTACATGGCCTGGGTGCTCCCTGTGTTAGAGTTTGCATGCTGTATGGGTTTCTCTGGGTGCTTCAGTTTCTTCCTGTTTTCCAAAAGTATGCAGGTTAGATGGACTGGCAAAGTTAAATTGGCCCTTGTGTATGCATGTTAGGTCACCATGCAGTGGGCTGGCATCATATCCAGTGGCTGTTCCTGCCTTGTAGCCATTGTTTTCTAGGATAAGTTTCAACTTCCCCAGGACCCTGCTCTGGATAAAGTGGTTTGAAGATGATTAAAAGGATGGACAACGTTACTCCAGCATGAATTCGTTACATTAATTTTAGTATTATGCTATTGTCTTCAGCTGTATGATATATATGCCATATCTTAATCTTACACGTCTAATTATAATTTTGCATGTCTTTTAATTCAGTTGTAGCAGTTATGTTAGAGAAAGCTTTACTTTTTTTCATTAAAAAGCAGGTTTAAAATAGTTATGAATCAAATGTTTTATTACGTTTTTCCACAAATGAACCTAAAAATGGGTCCTACTGTTATGTAGACTAGGATTTCTTAATACCAGTTTTTAGGCTAATTATCAATGTTGATTCTTTGATAATTAAGTAAAACACAGTTCCCTTCCACCATCTTTGCCTGTGCACCTTCCGGTTGTTTTTCTTTAAAATTCCATTTAAACACTTAATTGTAATATAATCTAATCACTTTCTTCTAACTTGTGTCAGAAGTATTACCAGGAAACATCAAGAAGGTTTTAGGCAGCCACCCGTATATTATGCCCTGGCTGCAAATTGGTAAATTTGTTGTGATGTTATTTTCTCCGAGTCCAGTGTAGTGTTTGATGCGTGATTATGTTCATAAAGCAAGTTTAACACTTTCCTATTTGGCTTCAATAAAATGTAGCTCCCTTAACTTTTACACTCTTCCTGTTTGTGTGTGTTTTTCAAATAGTTACTTTTACAAAATAAATTTCTACAATTTGTAAAGATGATTAAGCTACTTGTAGATTAGTATATCTCATTGCCCCTGTTACATATGAACAGTTCACTCACATTAATATCAGAGCATCTGAAGAGCTCACACATAAATGATTGTGGTAAATTCTTAGGAATTCTGGCTGACTTAGGAAACTGTTGGGTCAAGTTTCCTGGGATACTTATTCACTCATGCCCTTGACCTTACAGTTTACCGGTAATTTTTTGGGACTATTGAGTAAGTTTTCAAGTTTTTCTGATTTTCAATCTTTGTTTACAATTTGTATTTGTAATCCTCGTTTACAATTCCTTGAACCTGGTATTTGTTCTGCTATTTTACCATATCTTGGCTTTGATTTTTGGCCTATCTTTTTCAAACACATTTCTGTATGCTTCTTTTGGCAATGACGTAATTCCTCACTATTTGTGAAAGACTACCAAAAGTTAAGTGCTTTCTTTAAGAAAGGGATGAAGACTCAATGAATTATCATGAGATAAATTTACAAATGTCAATATCCCTGCTTAAAATGTTAACAATGTGTGTTTGTAGCTGCCTATTGACTTGTGTACCTCTCTCTGAATTGCACCATATTGCCAGGTGGTTGGATTGTACCGTCTCTGTGGTTCGGCTGCAGTCAAGAAGGAGCTCCGTGAGGCCTTTGAACGAGACAGCAAAGCCGTGGAGCTCTCTGAAAACCAATATCCTGACATCAATGTCATCACAGGTATGCTGTCATTTTCAATATTTATTTTTCAAATTAATCAGCTTCCAGCTGGCATTTGTATGGCAAATGAACAATACACATGGTCACAAGGTCTGTTTATTTAGTAAGCCAAAAAAGGCTCAGGCTCAGTCTCAGTGTCAGTATTATAAATAACCCTGCCCCAAGTTTGTGGAAATTTGTGTTTCCTTTGGGTATGAGCAGGTGAAGCGTGAAAAAAAAAAAAATCCTGACATTTCCTGCTTATGACTGTTCGATGAATTTGGAGTATTTATAGTGTAATATAGTGTTTGTACCTTTAACAGACTTTGTGATACATCTGTGTACTGTATATTGTATGTGAGCATCTTTGTAGAAGAAAAATAAAAGTCTCAAGTTACATAATTGTATTGAACTGTACAAGGTATCTACTTCAACCCTGAAAGGTGTTGTAGGCCCTTGGATGCAATTCCATTTGTCAATAATTTGATATTTATAGTGACATAAAATACCTAACAGTCTGAAAACTATATAATCCAATTAATGGTCTCATTGGGCAGAAGCAAACCATATATGAGCATCCAGTCAGTTACAGGTATAACTTATTTACACGCTCACACTGGGCTATTTTAGAATCAATAGTTTGTCTATCATTCCGACAAAAATAGAAGATACAAACTCTGTACAGAGGAATTCATATTCAGGATGCTGGGTCTGAGAGCCAACAACCCCAACAAATTAGTTACCCTTGTTCCTGAACTTTATATCACAGCAGGATATTTTCCAGCAGCAGAAGGTGTAACACCTGGGCCAAGAAAAACAATGGGAACAGGATTTTGTCCTCTTCTTACTGTACTAATCTGTTTCCAGTGAATTGTATACTTTTTTGCCTATCTGTATACAAATACAGCATTGCAGAGAAACTGATAGGCAGCAAAGTGAACAAAAACTTGGTAACAGTGTGTTAGAAACATGTAAATGGACTGCAGGTTAATGACATTAAAGATGTTTTGGAAATACAGGGTTTAAATCATGCTTAAGACCACTACATATACAGTACATTCTATTAATAGTTTATCTCAGAAAGCCTGAGTGATTAGCATGCTCATGGGATTTAAAGGTTAGGGTTAAGACTTGGTTTGAACATACTTTGAAAAAACCCGAGGCTATAATAAAGGTACTCAGAAAGCCACCTTTGCAAAAAGGTTGCAATTTTTTTTAGAAAGAAACATGTTGCAGAATTTAGTTATGCAAACAATTTAACAACATTCTGCAAGATGTTTAAAACAGAGCATTGGTCCTTGAGTACTAATGTATTCGCAGAAAGCACTGTTTTATAAATTACTTAATAACTTGATTAAAAACTCAATATTGTAAATCATAATAGTAATAAGCCTGGGATTTTGCCCACCACTCAGAGAATGACACAGGGGCACAGTTCTCATAATGCCAGAATCCTTGATTCCCATCCCAAGGACTGTTTGTTTGGGCTTTTGTTATGTTTAGTGTGGGTTTTCTGCAAGTTCACATGTCCCAAAGATGCAAAGATTTGATCAACTGGCAATTTAAAATTATCCTGGTAAGTGAATATTAGGTGTGTGTTCCATCAGGATGCCAATTTCTATTTTCAAGCTGGTTGGGAAATGATTAAATGCTGATTTGTGCAGTGCTGCAAGTGGTGTTGCCAAGTACTCCACAAAAAATTCATAGACTTTTGAAGAAAGCATTTCCCTAATGCAAATTTTAAGTCTTATGGTATGTCAACCAAACAATCTTCATGCACAACCGTATGTACATTTGAGTCGTCACATGTACAATATATTTCCTGCCTTTTACGCACAGCTGTGATATGTAATATAAATGCCCAATCATGCTATACATAATGTTTCGAACCTAAGCTATACAATAGTAAAAGCCTTTCACTGTTTGTAGATTGATGTTGGTGAGATCTTTGATAAAAGCAGATGCACTCAGCTAATGAGGCGCTGCTTGCCTCAGAATATATGTATGCAAATTGCATATTTTAGTAATGAAAGAG
Organism: Polypterus senegalus; assembly: GCF_016835505.1. Lineage (NCBI taxonomy): Eukaryota > Metazoa > Chordata > Cladistia > Polypteriformes > Polypteridae > Polypterus > Polypterus senegalus. The sequence goes on along the minus strand of NC_053167.1, from coordinate 63,634,498 downwards.
AGCAGACAATGTAGAAAGTTACAGACAGATGTGCAATAATTTAGAAAATCAGAAGAATTTCAAAATGTTCTTTGTTAACTGGTGTTTGGCTGGTCATCCCTTGTCCAGAGCTTTATTTTTCATTTTAAGTCATTTTTAATGGAGCATACATGGCATAAACAAGCCAAATAATATAGTGCACATTGATATTGGACTATCCCATTCCACAAGTGTCACAATCACAGGACAACCGATTGATGAAACCTTGTCTGTTTTCAACTGAACTCGTGTGACTAGTAATTGAGCAAAGTGCATTGACGTGTATAGCAAGGTCTTTGTTTGTTAACTTCACTAAGAAATTAGTCACATATAAAATATCGAACAAATACAATTTTTAGGAGTAAACAGAGATATTTAAATTGGGCGGATGTACAGAATTATCCTGTAACCCTTCCCAAATTGCATTTTGTATTTTTTTTGATGCAAGGGTCCAAAATTTGGCTAGTCATAATTAGACCTGCATTATTACCAAAACAGGATATTTAATTATAAATACCATTGAAAATACTACATTTGTTTATTTTTGACATTTATGCATCATCAGAGCGTTATACAAAAATCATATATACCAGTTTGAATCATCCTTATTTTTTTAGTTTTAGCCAACTAGCTGATTTATTAATTATATCAGCAACCTGTCAATACCTTATTTCCCTGCTTTCCATGGGAGTTTTCCTCTTCGTTCAGTATTTACATACATTTGGTCCAGAGATTTCTGTTTCCCCTTATAATCCAAAGACAGGCAATTAAACAGATTGGTGAATTGGTTCAGAGTGAATGCTTGTATAACTACGCCCGACAAGGGACTAGCAGCTTATCCAGGTTTGGTGCTTGTTTTGATGTCTGTTGCAGCTAAGATAGACTCTGAAAATTTCAAACGGTAGATGGGTGATTGCTAAAATATATGCTAGATTTAAGCAACATATTAATTCAAACAATTTTTATTTACACAAATTTCAAATAGTCTGGCAATGCAGCTATACAATATATAAGAACATAATTATGTCACCTAATACCACCACACTGTGTTTAGAGGCTCTCAGCTACATAATTCCTTAAGCCTTAATTGATTTATAAGTACTGCTCTGATGGTGACCTTAACTTAGAAATTGTAAAAGGTACATTAAGACTACTGTCTACAGACTGCATTATAAAAGGCGAAGAATGTGTCGAAAGGTTGCATTGGACCAGTGACCAGTGTCTATATTTTCCTTTAATGTCATTGTTGCAACTCTAGTCTGAATTCTCATCTGTAGCTTCTCTGTGTTAGTGAAGAGAATGCAAATTGCTTCAGGTTATTTTCACACTCCATTCCTATTGCACAGTAAATATAATGTTACCAGATGTACAGTTGGGCAAGACAGTGGGCCACCTGTGGAGGCGTGCACTTTTGCAACCGCAGATACCTGCCGAGGGCTGTCCACGGAATGTAGCCATGGCCTGGAAAGGCTGACGGCTTGACTTGTTGGTTTTGGGAAGAGGCCCGCAGTGATAGTCTTGCATCATGTCTGCTTTAATCTGCATGAATTCGCATGTCAGGTTAAAGCACACAGTTAACAGCCGAGTGCCTCAGAAGAATGGGACGGCGCTGGAGTGGATATTGGGCTTTGCTTGCTGTCTAAATTTGCTCTCTGGCTAGAGTGGTTATAGTGGGGGATGGGTTGTGCAGCATGGAGGGACTTGATCAGCAGTAACTTGGCAGTGAATGGAAGCGCTTAAGGGGGGAGTGGAAGGAATAACTGCTGTGTGTTACATGGCTAATTTAATACCGGAAAGAGTGAAAACAGATTCGAAGCATCTGAAGTTCACTTACAAAAGCATATGCAGTTCAAGTACATTCATTTTCTTCCCTACTGATTTGCTACTCATTCATTATTACCTTGCACATTGGCTACCTGTTAAGTTTTTTGGTCCCAAGTCATTTATTTCTGACTATGTATCCAATCTTGCACAGTGATACCTTTTTTTGAGCAGGAGTACTGTGGGGGTTCTACCTGTGCTGGACAGGATACTGGTAATGAAATTATGTAAGGATGTTGTTATGTCTTAATTAGTTTGAAAGTTTTCCATTGACCAGCAGATTCAAACCTGGGGTGATATCTGTTCTTTTACTGTTGTTTTAGCTTTACTAGCTCTGTTGCCTTTGATTAAGAAATTGATATTTAGGAATTGTTAAGCATAAATCCATCCTAGAAACTGTCCATCCATTTATAAACCTGCTTGTTACAAGTCAGGATACAGAAGAGTTGAAACTTTGGTGTTTTTTTTTCCATACTGTTTAATGTAAACTGATTTAATTGTATACCACTAGGCTCTATTTGAACTGTCTAATGGTGTCAAAGTAACTTTTAAAAGATGGCAAATTGATTAGCTTATCTAGGTTGTGCAGGTTTGAGTGAGGCAATTGTGTTATTAATTAACATTCTGTTCAGGTTTGAATCATGTAGCTGGTGTAGCATCAAGACACAAAATAAATTTTTGAAATTCCCCACCCATTAACTTAAATTTAACACAAGGGGGGATTTCACACTCTAGGGGTGGGGGGTGTAGAGGTCAAAAGCATACAGTTTTAAAAGCACTTTGATATTAATCATTGAGGCATTGTTTTAATGTTACAACTTACTCCTTCTTATGTCTACAAGTAGTTTATACAATTTAGAGTAGGCACATTGTTTGAAAGGCTGGCTGATAAGTTTGTTATTTCAGCTACTGCAACTTTACAAACAATTGCATTTAGCAATTTCGACTCATATTTGGTCAAAAGCATACTTACCAAGGAAAATTTTCACCAGTAGAATAATACAAAAAAATTTGAGAATGTAAAAATAATGCTTGCTAAGAAAGTACCTTTTTAAATCCATGCTATAATGTTTTTATGTCATAATGTTCTGTAGCTTTAAAAAAGTTATGCATTCAGCACAAAGCTGTATGTGTGAATGTTAATTTACGAAGTTTAAGGTATTTGTTAACAAATATTTAACATATTTTATCTCTTGTGTCACAGTAGTGCACACTGATTAGCTCAGCCACTTTACAGATTCAACATACTGCACTAAGCTTAAATCTAGCACCTTATTATCAATGTGAAGTTTGGATGTTCTCCTTGTGTGTTTTTCTTCAGTGTACTCTTGTTTTCTGAAATGTTTCCAGTGTGAATGTGAGTGTGGGTGTCTGTGTGATTGGACTGGTACCCTGACTTATCCTTGAGTATTATTTGTAATCTGTGTGTGTCATGATTATTATCTTTCAGATTCAGGTTTGTAGTGGGATGACTGCCTTTAAAGAACTGATGATTGTGTGTTTCTTTAAATTTCTCTTAAAAGTCATGAATTAGCAGCTGACAGTCAAATAAAAAAGAATAAACCTTAATATAAATTTGCCAAGCAAATCAAGTCAGTTTCCTGAATTTCTGTATTACTGGTGTTCAAAAATGTACTTTAACCTGTTTTAGCTTTAGTTTCTTATAAGCCACAGTTTAAACAATGGGCATCACAAGCCCCATGGCCTTCTGTCCTGCTGCACACTTGTAACAACTATGCGGAACATCCAATTGCTATATTCCAAAGCTGCACATTCTGGTCAAATGCAGTAACAAAAGGAAGGTGACATCCTATGCATATGACCTTAATAAAATGTAAACAGTAAAAAATAAAATCAATTGCAAAATAACAAATTTGGAATAATTATAAAATAGTGATTTAAAAAATGATATTGTTTATTCTTGCAACAAGTTAAGAAGACATGCTTACGAAATAAATATGAGTTGGACGTTTGTACATTAAAAGTTAAAATTCTGTGCCAAATTTCAAGCCCTAAGTACAGCAAAGTTGCTATTAATGGTAGCATCGCTAGGGACATTCGGGCATATGGCTGTATATTTTGTACATTGTTTCAGGCTGAAATCACTAAAGGGTACTCTCCACTACCCCCAGATGAAATGATCAAGAGTCCAAAGGCTGATATCCCCAATGGGGAATCAGTACTCCTGGGCCTCAATGAAATGATCAAGAGTCCAATAGGGAAACGCATTCAATGAAATGATGTAGTGTTTGTGTGCTGAATTCAACTAAGGGGAACAAAATAAAGCATCAGGAGTCTACATCATTAATAGAGGAAATAACTGCACTACATTAAACAGCAGTGTGTCTGCTCGTTCCACTGTTCAAAGTATGGTTATCTCTTAAAGCAACTCTATTCATCTAGTCGCCCAGGGGTCTGTGAGGGTCTTGATCTGGCTTTGGTTACCACACTGGGTGAAACCAACCCTAGTGATGTCTCTGATTATTAATACTGCTTCTTGGGTGTAAGGAATTGGGTTTAGTTCCCAAGTGCTGTTAGTATAGAGTTAGGATATTTTCTCTCATTGTTGTATGAGTATATCCAGGCTTTCAACAAACCAGAATATATTAATGATTGTTAGTTTGCAGCTGCTAAGTGGCCAGGTGTAAGTGTGTGTCTCAGTGTGCCTGTGCAGTATGTACTCTGACATACTGTCATCCCATCTTGTTTTTCTCAGTGTGTGTGTTGGTGAGTGACTGAGTGGAAGATGTGTGTCCCATATGATTTTTCTTTTTACCTTATGCCTGTTGCTACTTGATTAACCTGTACTTCACTGCAGATTTGTACTAGGGAAACCAAGTTTAGAAGTCAGATGCATGGACTGTTGCTAATCAACAGATTAAAATTCCAATTGATATTTTTAAAAATCTGAACACAAGAATGTAAACTTTTGGGGAAAAAAAAGAGGAGACTAATATTGGTAGTATTTCTTGAGACAATTTCAATGATTTTGTGCACTGCGCACATTTTCATTCTCTTATACTTAATAATGCTCCATAGTGAAAAAGTTCTATGTATGAAGTTCTTAGTGCAGGTGTTTATCAGCTGAAGGAGGCGAGGCTTGAATTCTGGGCCTGGGCACTGCCTGTATGGAATTTGTAAGATCCAATTGTAGCTGTGTATGTAAATGTGCCAATCAAATATGGTCTTGTTCCATTCAAGGCTGAGTCCTGCCTTCTACCCAATGCTGCCAAGATTGAGTTCAACCCCTGTAACCTCAATAATATGCACTGCTCAAAAAAATTAAGGGAACACTTAAATCACACGTTGGATTTCAAGGAACAAAATATTCAAGTGGAAAATCTTTACTGAGTAATACTGTGTAATTCATTGGGAACAAAATGATGTAACGACGGTCAGTTGAAACCAAAACCACCAACCCACTGAGGGCAGGATGCAATATCACACTGAAAATCAAAGTTAAAAATTGAAATCACAGGCTGATCCAACTTGCATGAATTTCATGACTGTGACTCAGTAGTGGTTATGGCCACCACGTTACCTGTATGTGCTCCCCGCAACATCTGGTCATGCTCCTAATGAGATGCTACTTGGCAGTATTGGATGCACTAAAAACGTAACATACCACAGGTACTTAATTGGATTCAGGTCTAGGGAAGGTGCTGGCCAATCAGTGGCATCAATGTCTTTGTCATCCTGGAACTGCCTACACACTCTGCACACATGAAGCTGGGCATTGTCTTGCACCAGGAGGAACCCAGGGTCCACTGCACCAGTTTAAGGTCTGACAATGGCTCTGAGGATTTCATCCCAGTACCTAACAGCAGTCCGGGTACTGTTTTTTAGCACATGATGTGTTTTATATAATACTTTGAAACCTTGATATATGAATCCAGATATTTTATTTGCTTGCTATTAGTTAACTTATCCTTACATACCTCAAAGGCATGCCAATTTAGACTTTAAATTAACCCAGTATAAATGAGCGTGGTTTGCAATGAGCAGCTACGCATGTCTAGGAGTGGTTAATACATTTCACTAGAAGCTAACAAGTTTAGCTCAAGCCTCTACACAATCATGCATTCTAATATGAAGGAAACTAATGCTATGAGAATTAATGTATATATCATTTCATTTGGAAAGTGTGAATGAACTATAATTACTGTGTTGTAAATTTCATTTTCAAGCCTACAGTGGTGATTTCTTGATTGAAACAGGTGTGGCAGTAATCAGGCCTGGGGGTGGCTACGGAAATTGAACTCAGGTGTGATACACCACAGTTAGGTTATTTTTTAACAAGGGGCAATTACTTTTTCACACAGGGCCATGTAGGTTTGGATTTTTTTCTCCCTAAATAATAAAAACCATCATTTAAAAACTGCATTTTGTGTTTACTTGTGTTATATTTGACTAATGGTTAAATGTGTTTGATGATGCAAAAGAATAAGAAATCAGGAAGGGGGCAAATAGTTTTTCACACCACTGTACATACAGTACCCCAATATACCCCTTTGCTCTTATGCCTTTCGTATTATTTACAGACCGTGCATTTGTACTCTTAATTTGATATTTACATACAGAAATCTTGTTTTTTAACTCCATTGTTACCTGTCATAAAGTATTATCTGTTGATCAACATGTCATTTAAAAAATGTAAATAAGAGTATATAAAATGTTATGGCCTCAGCATTTTACATTTCTGTTTAAATCTTTTTGGTATTTGCTAGCTGAGAATTGAAGATAACTGCTTTAAAGGTCTTTTTTGTTTCAGGTGCACAGTCTTGTTTTGATCAATTTTCTACTTAAAGTATTAAGGGGGTTGGGATGTCGCTTATAACTAGGTTCATAGTTTAAAACAAGCCTCACTTTGTTGTAGAGTAAACAGAGACTATCGCAGTGGGCTGGAATATAGCTCAAGTGCTGTGTACATAGAGAGCTCTAGTTTTGCTGACTTACACTACTTTGTATTTTTAGACAAAAAAAAGATTGTTGATTGTGTAACTTAGCTTCACAGAAATAATAATCTCTCTTCAAATGGTACCAAAAGATGATTGATTTCACATGGTTAATAGATGTCTATCAATAAAGCTTTATAAATGAGTTTATTTTTAATGTATACTAAAGAGAAAGAAAAAAGGAATTCTTCTTAACTTTCCTTAAAATTCATCTTAGAGAAATTTAAAGTAACTTTTATGCCTTAGGAAATTAGAAGTATTTTTGGCATCTGCCTGCTTTTTATCAGCCTTAACTTACAAACCTAAATTAAATTATAAGTAGTCCAAGTAAAAATAGTCTTCAGCAATTTTCCAAGTTTACCCACATTACCAGGTTCTCCAGTTTTGTTTACCTCCATTCATTCTTATGAGCATGCATTGAGATGAAACTTGTTATTTTTATATCATCTGACACTAACTCCAACCACTACCTTTAAAATTGTCACTATTGTAATCTAAATTTTCATTCTTAAGAGAAAAGATTATGAACCCAGTCCAATAATGGGGGGAAAAAACTTAAAAATGGAGTAGCAAATACTGTGGCAATGTTTAGTGGTCAGTTGTCCATTCACACCTAAATGAGGTGTGAAAGTAACCCATACTAGCTTTGGAAGACCCATGCTAACAATTAGAGAGCCAGATATGGTGACATTAATGTGTGCATTCTCCTATTGAGAAGTCATAATACTCTTTAGTGAGAAAAAAATAGATACCGTATTCTAAAAAGACATGTGCCCAAAGTGATTCATTAAGACCTTTTTTTGCTTTTCTCTTAATAATTGGGTTTTTATTTATATGAAATGTGTAGTAAACCCCTATAGGCCCAGTTTAAAAGTAATAATGAGATTAAAGAGATTAAAATTGATTTGGAAAAAATAAAGTGCTGAGATGACCAGATGCTGGGATTAGATTGTGAGGTTTTTTGAGCAAAACCATTCACACAAATGTTTTTGGTGTTGTAACTAACAGGTTACGCCTCACAGGTGGCGCAGTGGGAGTGCTGCTGCTTTGCAGTAAGGAGACTGTGGAAGATTGTGGGTTCGCTTCCTGGTTCCTCCCTGTGTGGATAGCGCTTTGAGTACTGAGAAAAGTGCTATAAAATGTAATGAATTATTATTATTATTAAGTGTAGTTTGGCTGAGGCTGAAGAAAAACTATAACCCTGCTAAGGGGTTATTGCTAAAGGCCACATAGCAAAGTAAATAGTGTTCCCTAGAGGCAAACTTTTAATTTTAAAACAAGAGGAGCTAAGCCAAACCTTATGCCACCGAAACATGCTCTGAAATATGTTAGAGATTAATATTTTCAAAAGTTGTCCAAAGTCAGTTGACCAATTCAAATTTAGAAAGTTGCCGTTCATTGTGTAACATTGTATCCATCTTCACATCATCTTTTTGTATTATTGGACATACCAGTCAACAGCATGAAGCCAGCAAATCTGAAATAAATGACTTTTTGTCCAATAACTGGGGTATAATAGCTGAATTTTAAACATATCGGAACATTTTAGAATGTTGAAGCAGTTGGAATCAAAGTCAACTTCTCGAATTCTGAAGTTGTATTTGTCTTCCAGAAATTCTCTGTTCAGGGGTTTGAAGTTGATATTGGAGTGACTTACATGTTAGATGCTTTGGGATCTTTTTACAAACGATTGCAGAGGAATTAACAAAACTGGCCAGGAGATTGGAGTATTAATTGTAGCACTGCAGCAGAAAATGGTCGAGAACAGAGAGTTTTGTTTTTGGAGAAAGTTCTTTGTTAAGTATATGTTCCTATCCTTGTATATGAACAAAGCAATGTCCAATGACAACAAGAATAATGACACAGGTACAAACTGAAAACATAAGGCCCCTCCCTCCACAGTGTTCCTTTCATTCTTTGAAAACGGGAGAATTAATAGTGTGTATTGTACAAATATTAATATTACAGAAAATATAGGCCATCCACATGTGTTCTTAAATCAGATGGACAGGTATTTTACAAAAAATAAAATTCAGATATGAGCATCAGTAGGCAATCATTCAAGAAAATATGTGGGTTTTAAACTCTCTTGGGACCTCCGTCAACCGGACAACACGCTGTGAGCCTGCTGTTTCCCTGCCCCGGCAATGGACAGACAATCTTACACAGATGCTGCAATGACGCTTCGGGATGCACTTCAGTGTGATGTTCCCGTTGGGTGGGGGGATCCCAAAAGAGTTCAGAAACCTCACAATATGAAGAAGAGGATTATTCAGCTTCTGATTGATAACTGTGCTGCCCACAACATACTTCCATATTTAGATAATGTTCGCGTTGAATTCCTCCCGCCCAATTGCACATCAGTGCTTCAGCCATTGGATTTGGGCATCATTCGCACCCTGAAAGTGTATTATCGCAAGGAAATGCTAAGAAAAATTCTCGTCAGCATAACTTGTAAGCAGGAGAAGATTAAATTTAACACGAAAGAAAGTATTGAAGTTGCTTCCAACATCCTATCTTTGTGAGGTAGCATTTTCCGCAGTGACAGCAACCAAAACGAGATTACAGAGTAGACTGAACATAAGCAACACACTTCGCTTGTCACTGTCTTCCATCGTTCCCAGATGGGATCTTCTGGTTGCAGGAAAACAAGTTCAGGGCTCCCAATGATTCTGCATTATGGTAAGCTGTATAATTTCTATGACGATATTATAACTTAATAATAATAGAAATGTAATGTAAATTGTGTATAAAACTGCCCTACGAACCCACCCCTAAAAATTTGCCTGCAGGTCATGGGAGATTTAAGGTTGCCAGCTCCTCAATCCAAAACAATATGTGGTTCAACCAAAAAGTACTATAAAACATGTTAGCTGGACATAACATGCAGAGAGTTGTTTGCTCACCAATACCAGTTTAGAAAGAAAGTAGGTGTATCTGAATGGATAGTCTTCAGCATTTACCTCACATTTTCTATAATAGTCTTATGTGATGCATACATATTTGTAAAGAGATCTATTGAAGATGTTAGAGGATGTTAAATTGTTGTGGTGTAAGATGTAACAAGCAAGGAAGGCATCATAGATAGCAAAATGGCAAGAGTGAATTTCTATATTCTCAGGCTATTTGCCATCATTTCACATGAGCGATTTAATAGGTTGGCAAACCTTTAAATATATGCTTTAACTAAAAGCAACCAAGAAAAAAAATGTTTATTTGAGAAAATTGGTTGGGAATGCATCTACATTGTGACTTATATGAGCACCATTAACAAAATGGTGAGGCAGAAAGAAGGCTTACTTCTGTATGAAACCAATGTTAGCACAAACTGAGTAACTTAAAAAATTGTTTTTTCTTGGCAACTAACAAACCACCTGTTTAATGAATGCACAGAGCCTTTGAATTAGGCATTATATTTGTTTTCTAAAGCTCTATGCTCAGTCAGTTCTTATCAGGGCCTCTGTTTGATTCATATCCTTTATTGGACATTAATTGTGCCCCTCTGTAGTGTGACATGTTTGAACACCTGCTCTGTCTGTGGCTATAGCACACCCGTGCTATTGTTGTTCTGCTCGAGACAATGCCAGATAGAAAGCTGAATAGAATTGGTTTAATAGTGAGACTTATAGTGTAACCATGTTACCCCTTTACCTCGCACTATTATAAATTTCATGTGCATTAATTCTGACAGGTTTGGATTCTCTCTAAGAGATTTATTCTACATTGTTTTGGTTTTTTTTTTTTTTTAAATATGTGTAGTGCTTCATGTTGAGCAGTCCCAGTACTTTCTCAAGGATTATGGAATATTATCAGCAGTTTACAGCAGCTACTAACGTGAGTGTTCTGACCCTTGCTAACATTCCTAGGCAGCTGTTATCCATATAGACTCCATGCAGGATTAAATTGTTCTTTATTAGACAATTAGCACCTAAGTGTGATTAGCTGATCACACTTTCACTAACAAAAGTCCTTGAATTTTCAATGGAAAGAAGGCAGTTAGACCTAGTCAATGGAAGTGCAGAAGAGTTGGCCTATAAATTGGTGAATACCTGAGTGGCAAAATAAGTGTCAATAGCCAGTGTCAGGAATTTTCAAGCACTGCTAGGTATCTGTGTAGAAAGAGTAGGTTCCACTGCTTGTTTTGTAAAATAAGTGTATTACAACAGAGGCATTTAAATAAAAGTGAGACACTAGTAGTCATTATGTTTCTATGAATTGGAAAATAAGAGGGTTCAGTTTGGATTATAATTTGCAGTGTCAATGAACCCATAGCTTGTTCTTTTAATGCAGGTTGATGCATTTTGGTAATTTAAAAAGCAGTATAAGTGTTAACGGAAGAGTTCACATCAGACAAAAAGGTGAAGATGTTTAACTTCTGCATACATACAAGCATTAGTTTACAGTTTACCTTATTGTTTGTTTTTGAGGTTATAAAGCAAAAATTGCTAACAGTACAGTGCATAAGTATCTTCTGAAACAGAGTGCTAATGTGTTCAGATAAATTTATATTGGGTGCAGCTGTTACTAATTGTTATGGTCTTTGTGGATTTTTCTTTAGCTTGTTTTCATTTTAGTATCCGAGTTCAGCCAATTTCATAAAATCTGGTTTGTTTTTTTTAGTTAGCATTTCTTGTTAAATGTATGAGTACAATGAAATTCTTACTGAAATAATGACACAAAAATGGCTGAACCAATTTTCACACGGTTTTTGATGTACCTTGTCATTGATAAATAATGAATAAGGCACTACTGAACCTTTCGGAGACTTGGCTTTAAGGATTCTCTTAGGCACACTGAATCCATTTCGGGGTCATGAGGTGCTGGAACCTGTCTTGGCAGCACCAGTTCAGTCCAATACGGGGCAGAATTAACCTAACATGTACGTCTTTGGGATGTGGGCAGAAAACTGGAGTTCAGCACGGTCAGCAACTGGGCTGGAATTTGAACAGAATCTCCTGAAGTTGTTTGGCAACAGCTGTAACAACTACAGCACGGTGCCATCCTAATTGGTAAGGTATTTTAGGTAAAAATAACAGATCAATAACTGTTACTATAAGTCTCATTAAATGATCTATAAATGAGAAATAAGAGAGATGTGTTAATTATCTATATATATAATTCACTAAGGCAAGACGACCATGGAAAGCGGATTCACTAAGCCGCGACAAACATGCGTCTTCTTAGATGCTCCTGCACTTTGTACACACCCCCCTACCACCTCGCTACTACCGTGGTCGGGTGTCTTGGTGAATTATATATAGAAAGGCAGCCAAAACCGCACAGAGCAATGAAAAGTCTACGTGAGTCACAGGTGCATCTGAACTGTAGAAAGACGACAACGACTCAAGTGACGAGTTGAAGGTGGCCACATCAGCAGGCAGTGCATACTGAACGAGAAATCAGCAGACTAGCATGACGGAGGGAACGGAATGGATGTCCTTCTCCTCTCCTCCCGTTCCACCCTCAGCGCCGCACGGACGATTGTGTGTTGGTTCGTTCCATGCATTGGTTAAAACCCAATGAAGGAAGCAGTCTTTAAAAACCAATAAGCCCTGTGCCTCTGTTTCATTACCGTCTCACCTGCTTCACCAATGCAGGCCCCGCAACAGGGCAGCCAACCGGGTAACCAAAGTCTTTGGGTTCAGGGGGAAGTATGGTTACAAAGCTGAAACTTAAAGGAATTGACGGAAGGGCACCACCAGGTGTGGAGCCTTTTGCTTCATTTGACTCAACACAGGAAACCTCACCTGGCCCGGACACGGAGAGGATTGACAGATTGATAGCTCTTTCTCGATTCTGTGGGTGGTGGTGCGATTTGGCTGGTTATTTCCGAAAACGAACAAGACTCCCGCCTGCCAAATATTTACACGACCCAACAGCGGTCGGCGTCCAAATTCTTAGAGGGACAAGTGGCTTTCAGCCACGTGAGATTGAGCATTAACAGGTCTGTGATGCACTTGTATGTCCGGTACTGCATGCGCGCTACACTGAATGGATCAATGTGTGTCTACCGGCGCGGGGAGGCGTAGGTAAGCCGTTGAACCCCATTCATGATGGAGACCGTGGCTTGCAATTGTTCCCCGACGAAATTCCCAGTACGTGCGGGTCATACGCTCGCACTGATTACGTCCCTACCCTTTGTAAAACCCCCTTCGTGTGACTTGGTGGATTATATATAAAAAAAAGCAGCCGGAACCGCAAAGAACAATGAAAATTAAACGTGGAAACCGACTGAGGCGGTGTTTGGAAAATTAACAGTCAACGTGACTCACGGGTGCGTGTGGACTGTACACAGACGAAAGTGACTCAGGTAGGGAGTTGGGGGCGGGCACATAAGCGGGCAGTGCGTACTGAACCAGCGCTGTTCAACCCCGTCTTTCGCTTTGAAGGCGCGACAGCGCTCCTCCGGTTTTCAGTCACGGACAATTGTATGTTGGTTCGTAGTGTGCATTGTTGCAATGTTACTTTTCTTGGTGGTTTATTAGATTACGGATTTTTCAAATGTTTATTTTTTCCTCTGTGCTTAAAAATCATTTAAAAAGCGGCCTGATTATGCGGCGTATGCTACGCCGCGGGTTGGCTAGTATGAAATATTAAGACATTGTATCTCAGATAAACCCCAAATTATTTCCAAAAGGCTCTTTGTATGCATTGTTGTTATAGTTTTAATACTTCACAGCCTTTTCAAACAGGGAATAAGCTCAGTTTGGGGCTTATGAAAAATGCACTCTATAAATGAAAATATTGTACATCATCACACATTTGTACTATAAAAAATTAAAGTATAGTTTAAAAAGGAGAAAAAAACTTCAACTTAACTGATTCTTATTTCAACACTATACATACTAAAGCCCACATCACAAAGTTTACTGATAAAAATCCTGCTTCTTATTATGTTAAATTGGAATGCGAGTGCTGTCTCATGCTTAGAAATTATGCTGTTTGTAGCAAATAGTTTAAAATGACACCTATATCCAAATGGAGCTTGTTAAAAACGCTGCAGGGTAAGTAAAACAGAGGTTTGCGTGTGATGAGTAGCACTTCCCACCAGACTGTACTTGTGTGGCAATTTATAAATGTTTTTCTGTTATTTGCCGTTACTCAAAAATGCCACAAATCCATTTCCACATATACCTGAAAGTCAGTGATTTTTTTTTCTACCCTAAAACCGCATATATTACAACATTCTTTTTATGGTTTAGCATTATTGGCTGTATGCCTCAGGTCAAGTTTTGTTGATGCAGCTAGCAATAGAACCACTTTGTAAAACAAACGTAAAATATTAAAAATTGATATTATATCAAGAATTGGTAATAGCCACAAATCCATTTAAATAGTTAAGACCAACCAATTTCAAGTGTTAGCTTATACTTGAAGTGTACAGAGAAGAAGCTAGCTACAGAACTTCAGACATTAAACTTAGCCTGGTTATGTGTAAGAGCAGTGGGGTCTTAATGAAATCTGCCTGATGTAAATCCATGTTCCCACTTGTACTATTCATGCTTCTTTTCTGAATTTATTGATACATATCAATAACCACAAAACTTTATAAATGACAGAAATCATTTCTGTCATTTAATTTTTCGTAAGAAAATTGAGTTGGACAAGAATTCTGCTTTGCATCTGTATACTCATCAAGACCGCATTTATAGTAACTGGCTGAATTTAAACAGATTAAAATATCTAGTACCAGCAGTCTGAACATGTTTTTAAACTGAAGCATTTAATTATTATTTGTTTTTGAATGGCTTGTAAATTGAATATTATTGGAATCTGCCTCTGATCTTTTAGTGTGGGAAGCATAATGTCATCAACATTGAAAAGGCCAAGCAGTTCTGGAATCATAATGTAAAACAGGGTAGATGAAAAATTTGATGGATAATTTGAAAGCTGAGATATGTTGGCGCACAAAAGGAGTTATTGTCAGAATTACTTTGGCAGCTGTAAAGAGAGGGGAAATAAAGGACAGGCGTGCTGAACATTTTTGAGAAGATTATGGAGGAGGTGGGTTTAATTTCACAAGTTTAAACATCCTGTCCACCCCCATTCTCATTTTAGTTGCATCTAAGAGTTTAGGTTTAGCATTTGGAAATTGATGGACTGGTCAATGTGGTGTTTTTTTTCCAGTTTGCAATTTATAATATATACTTGATCAACAGCAATCATACATAAAGAGAACCCAATCAACTCAAAATTTAATTCACATTGACTCAATTTACTTAGGTTTTAAATTTGTTGTTTTATTAGAAAAAATATCAATTTCAGTTTTCTACTTACTGAGGAACGGACTCTTTAGAGAAGTACAATACAGAACTCTCACTGGCATATTGTGTTTGTCAGTCTCTACAATGTAACACTTGGATATTTGTCCAGTGTCCCATATTTCATTTTCCTTTAATTTAAAAAGTGTTAAAAGTACAGGTTGAACATTCATAATTTCGTATATTTTTGGATTCTAGAATGTTTGTATAGTGGCATCTTCTTAAAACATTAACCCTCAATTCCTCCAGTCCGTGCACAAAAAAATGCTGGGGATTTCAGGTAGAGAGCCAAAGAAGCTGATCAAAAGACTTGACAAGATGAGAAAATGAAAAGCTATCCATTCTGAATTTCAGTAGCACAATGTCAGTGAAACTTAATGATTCATTTGTGCATTGTAATGAGCATGGCAACAGAACAGACAAGACACAGACATAGACCACTGCTACTTGACTCCACGCATTTGAGAAGTGCTTATGTCTGCTATGATACCTTTCCATCATTTTGACTATCGTATCACTATATGGCCTAACAATGGCAAATTGAGTGTAGATAAGCATTGTGGTCTATGTATATACCATGTGTTTAAGTACTGCAGCTAAATTCTGGCATGGCATATTTGCAGTCCAATTAGACAGTAATGTAAACTTCCTTTAGTTATTTGCTTAGACATGCAGTCAGAAGGTGGATCGTGTGCATCCTGTTCTGTGCTTGTACTGGTGGTGTTAGGTACATTTATTGATTTGGGCGTTTTAGTACTGAAATCTGGATCTCCTGTGGCTCTTTGTTATCATATCTCTTAACAGCAGTCCTTTTTACCTTCTTTAGATGGGGTCTGGCACATCATTTAATTTGAGTGCATATTTTACAATTTATATTTTCATGAACATAGCTGCAAACCTTACATCGACTCCTACACTGTCATCATAACTGAATAACAGTGGTTTCAGTTTCAGATTTCGTAATTTTGGATTAGGGATACTCAACTTCGAAGGCAGAAGTAGAAAATTCTGTGGTGTTGATTTTGATATTTACAGTTGTATTTGGGGAAAACTCACCTGCAGTCATATGTTGATCAGTCCTGAGAAATGAAGAAATAAGTTTCTGAATTTGTACAGCATTTCACTTAGAACAGACCACTAGTCAGGTGTGATCTTTGTGTATTTACGCAGATTTCAGTTTAATTTCAATATTTTATGGTTTGGGAAAATTCTGTATTGATCTGAAATTGTTTAATACTTTATATTGACACTTCATTAGTCTTTGTCCCCACCTTCCAGTGGAGACAAAGACAACAAGTCAAGTCAACAAACATTCACTAAGCAGTGGGCAACAATTGAGAAAAATTGTGCTCAGCCAAAGGCACTTCACTCAGAAAACTCAATAATTACAATGCATGGTACAGTATATATTTATTCAGTTCATATTCTCATTGACAAGCATTATGTCCTTGGGTCTAAGGTGATGTACTGCAGAACACCTGTTTCCAGACCATGCAATCTATATTGACTGAATTAGAAAGGGGATATCGGCATTCTTGCATATCACCACTGGGATTTTCTTATTAAAGCTGATTTTAAAATATATTTTTGTCTGTTTACCATTTAGAAGGATGTTGATTGTCCATAGTTTTTTGCTTCCAGCTTCTTGTGTTGTATAAATTAAGCTTAGAAGTCTTTTCATGCCAGTAACTGAATAGCAGTTTGTGAGTGAAACTACAGTATTACTCCCACTTCCCCAGAGCGCAACAGTCCAGGACTATCTTTCATAATTATCACCAAGCAGTGGTAATGAAGAAGAATCAGTTCCTCTCCTTACTATTTGATATGGCCATTGACTGTCATATGACAGATTTTGAGGTATTTCAGGTAAATTAGTAATAAAAAGAAAATATAGACCACCCTATTTAAACAAAGTCACTCTTAAAATGAACACAGTCTGGAATCTAAAAGAATCAATTAGAATTCTTAACAATTATGAATAGAAAGCTGTATGACACAAAGATTGTCTTGGTTTTCAGTGACAGTTACCCAGCTGAGTTGTGATTGTACCTGAATTCATGGTACTCTGGGTTTAAGAAAGAAAAATATCCATAGATCTGTTTTGTTCTTTGTAAGCCGTGTAGGGTTATAATGAGAAAATAGTTATACGAGGTGTGGCAGAAAAGCAATGAGACTGGCAACACTGCAAGCGACCTGGCAACGCTGCGCTGTTCTCCTTGATAGAGCACGTGTATCAGTACCCTCCCATAGTTCAGTGCGAGTTTCAACTCCTTCCGTTAACTACGTGATTTTTGTGACTGTGCGTCACGCAAAATGGAACAGCGGAATTTGGAGCAACGTTGTGCCATTAAACGGCAAGTGTGACGTTTGAAAAGTTAAAACAGGCCTATGGGGAACATTCTTTATCCCGAGCTCAAGTTTTTCGCTGGCACAAATCATTTTTGGAAGGCAGAAAACACGTTGAAGATGAACACCGTTCAGGGAGGACTTCAACTTCGAAACCAATGAAAACATCGATCGTGTGAACACTCTTGTGAGATCAGACCGTCGTTTAACATTAAGAATGTTGAGTGAACAATTAAATTTGAACAGATTTACCGTTCATCAAATTTTGACTGAACATTTGCACATGCGAAAGGTCTGTGCCGAAAAACTGCCCTCTCCATAACAGAATTTTTGACCTCAAAAGGCATTCCTGTGGTTCCCCAGCCCCCTTATTCACCTGACCTCAGTCCGTGTGACTTTTTCCTTTTTCCTAAACTGAAAAATGTCCTCAAAGGACGTCATTTCGGGACTTTAGAAACATCCAAAAGAGTGTAACGGACATGCTGAAGACTTCCAGCGCTGCTACCAACAGTGGGAACAACGTCTTCATCGGTGTGTAGCTGCCCAAGGGAACTACTTTGAAGGGGATAACATTGATGTTTGAAAAAAATAAGAACTTTAGTAAATAAAAAATCAGTCTCATTACTTTTCTGCCACACCAATACTAAGGTATTTTAGTTGCTACTGTGATACTGAGGAAATATTCTTCAAGTAACATTTGAGAAATTTGTGAAATGAGTTGTGAAATGAGTTAAATCATTGTTTTACATCTTAAAGAAACTCAAAGTGATACATGTGTCTGTTTACCCTTGTTGTCTGTTCCAGCACTTGAAAATGAAGGTCACCAGTAAAGAATCTTAAGGTTGATGATGAAATGTTCCATAGTAAGGCTTGGCTTTAATAAAGTGTTTTTTTGTATTCTTAAGGTCTTAGAGAGACACCGGAGAAAGAAAAGCCTCTTCCTGTCACTTATTTACATCCTTTTCTGTACTTTTTTTTTAGGTGTTCTTAAAGATTATTTAAGAGAGTTGCCTTATCCTCTAATAACCAAACAACTGTATGAAGCAGTGCTGGAAGCAATGGCCAAAAGACCTCTCCGGATTGGTGCCAATGGATGTGAAAATGATGCCTCTGACTCGGAATACACTGTTAGCCTCTTAGAGCACTTGCCTGATATAGAGAAGGTGAGATACTATTACACCTTTCTGAGTGCCATGCACCATATCCAGTCAGTTTTCCTCATTGTCATATTTATTAAAGACAACTGCAATTCTTGATTTAGGGAACATCTGTGTGAAGTTTGAATGTTCTTGTCTTGTACATGTGGACTTTCTCCTGGTTACCCCTTTTTTCTCACGCATCCAAAATGTATACATATTAGATGGGTTTGACAGTTCTTAGCTGACCTTGTATGACTGATTGTGAGTTTGCGATTGAGAATGAGTGTGGTCTACTGTAGGCTGGTATCCTATCCAGGATTGCTTCTTGTCTTGTCCTCATTATCATCAGGTACAGTATTCTCTGGCTTCCCATGACTGTGAAATGGTACATGCAACTGCAAGGAAGGAGCATTTTAAAATTTATGAATTAATGATTTATCAGTGGACGCACATCTGTTATATAGAAGCACTAAGCAGTCAAACACCTGACCTCATCCCACCCAATGCTAATATGAAAGCAGACAGTTAAAAATGGCCAGGTGCACTTAACCATAATAACATGGAGGTGGATTTTAAACATCTAACATTAAGAAGCTGAGTGCATTTACTACACACTGGACTTAATATAAATTCAATGCATGATAGCATAATAAATCAATCTTTGAGATTCTTAAACAATTTTGAGTTTTTGAAAAATGCAAATTATTTAAAATCCAAGATTTTATGTTTATTATGTTATGAATAAAAATAAACTTTCATTGTGTTATGGTGATATTTTAATTGTGCATTAATTTAAAAGATAAGTCTGAGTTAAAAAAAAAAAGGGCATTGTTTATTACAGCTATACATTATAACACAATCTGTGTTTCACATCATAGAAGTACAAAAACTGTAAACATCCACATTTGACAGGATGTGTTACAGCCTACATGCAGGAAAAAAAAGATTATTTTTACCCACTGTTAACTTTTTTTGTGCCCCCCACTATCTATAGTAAGAAAAAAAAAGTTGGGAAAAGCCACCGTGATATTATATACATGGCTTTTAAAACACATAACATAAGAAGTTTGACAAGGAGCAGGGACTATTAGTCTATTAAGATCGTTTGGTTAAGCTAATCGCTAAATCGTCCCAGTATCTCATTCAGAACATTATACCTGACAGACCATCACAAATTTTGTGTATGGTTGCTGCTCAACATAATCCTTACCAGGATAACCACTGTCACTTGTCTCTGTTACAATTTGATTTTTTAGTTTTGTTATTTTAAGTTTTAAAATGGATACTCTGTATGGCCAGTAAGGAATTAAGTAAGTTTTATTATTTTTTTCTTGCCAGGAATATAACAAGGAAATTGATGTGCATCAAATTTACCATGTCAGTTGTGGAAATCAATGTTTGCCACTTCGTTTTTACTCTTCATAGTAAAACTGATTTATTTATTGTTCTCTCTTTTCTCTGCTTCCTGCTTTTTTTCCTTCTTTGGTTTCTATATCTATTCACATAGTGACAGTGTGGGAATGGGCCTCTGTATGGTGCCCTTTCTTTTGTTTTCACAGGTCTTCAGTGTGTCTTCTCATGAAAGCTCTGCAAGTATAAAACTTCACTGATTCAGCTACAGTTTGGTTTCTATGGGAACTGATTCATGTGAATGGACAACCAAGCCTTTGTAAATTGTACAACTGTTACACTTCACTCTGGAAAATCATATGCTGCACTTACTTCATAGGTTTCTGTTCTTATATTGGCCATTATATGCAGTATCACCTCATAAGAAATGATACAAATTAAAAACCAAAAGAATCCAGTCTTCTACACTTTCTGCTTTTTCTTGCAATCTGCAAGGGTTACATTATAAATGTTAGCTATCCTGTGTTGTGGAGATGCTAACATTATCATGCAAATTAATGTGACCTATCTATTCAGCTTCACTGGCAACATCCCAGGTCAGTGCAGCTAATAGTTACACTAAAGTAGGTATTTCCTCTCAAGTTAAATTACTCAAAAATGACTGCTTTAGATCCCCAATGATATTTTGCACTGTCTAATTAATCTTAGACATTGGGATTCATGCAGCCATACTGGTTTTTAAGAATGTGTCTGCACACACAAACGGCCACCCTCTGGCATGTGATCCAGCACTTGTCACATTGCATCTAATGGTTGTAATGGTTTCTATGCCCATTTGCTTTTTTCAGCAGCGTGATTTGTCACAGGACATTCTCAGTTCTTATCTAGAAAATTCCATGAAATTCTTTAGATAGCAGCAATTATCACCACAGTTGACTTTGACTCAAAGGTCACTGCTATCAAAAGATGGGAGAGATATATTCTGAAAAATTTGTGAAATTGTCTTCATTATATACATCTGTTTTAGTTATTCTTGCTTTTCGCTAGTGTCTACCTTTTATTAATGGAAAAATCTATTTCATAACATTCATTTGCCTGTCACTGCACTTAAAAAAAATCTTTGAATACTTGCATTCTTTGTCATGAAAAATTGTGTTGTTAACAAGTATTTCCATTGTAATTTTACATGACAAAAATACCTTTCCCACCCAAAATAGTAGCCATGTGTCACATTTTTCTGTGCAAGGTGAAGTCAGACCCAAGTACATCTTCCTGTATTGTGTCCAGAACTGAATAATAAAGGTATGTTAGTCAATTGTGGTTGTTTCTACTGCAGGCTACCCTGAAGATGCTTCTGAACCATCTGAAACTAGTGGCTTCGTATCATGAAGTAAACAAGATGACTTGCCAGAATCTTGCAGTTTGCTTTGGACCTGTTCTACTCAGTCAACGACAAGAGGCTTCCAGCCACAGCCACCGGGTTTTCATTGACTCTGAGGAGCTTGCCAGTGCTCTCGATTTTAAGAAGCACATAGAGGTTCTTCACTACCTTCTCCAGCTGTGGCCAGGTAACCCAATTAAGGCATAGTTAACCTGTTTTGGAGATAATTTTATCAGAAACATAATGTCTGTTAATGTTGACATGAATTGAGGATATTTACTGATCCATAATACTTTTTTCAGGTACACTTAGGATATAAAGTATATATGTATATCAAAGCCCAGTAATAGATATTGACAGAAATTAACAAGATCTCTATGGGAAAAGTTCATTTTATTATAGTATATTATAGGTATTATCTGTTTTTAGAGAAATCTGCTTCCCTGTAATATTGTTTATACAATAGTGCACCTATCCATTTATTTTCTAAATCTACTTTTCCCATTATAGGCATTGTAACTTGACAAGAACCTTCTATGGAAGTTCCTCAAGTCAATTTTTAAATAAGAGGGGAAGATACCTAGAAATCTTTATTTGGGAGTAAATAGAAGCATAGTTTGGTTGTTGCAGAGAATAGCACACAAAAATGATTGTTCACCAAAATTGAAATGGCTACACTAAACTTGCAGTCAAGCAACAAACTAAGTCAAAGTCAGAAGTTAAACCTAAACGTATCTGATGCCTGAGCAGAGGCCACTCATGAAGTGTTCCCCAAGCTGGGACAAGCAGCTGTCTTATATAGTATGGCTGTCATAATGCAATGGGTTATGTGCAACACATAGTGACCAGACAGGTAGAATGGTGGAACCCAAGATAATCCAGAATCACAAAATAGCGGCATTCGTGAAAGACAAACACAGAAAAAATGTGACAAAATTCCATTATAAAAGTAATGATGAAAATATAAATCAAATTTTAATATAACATTAATAATGAATTCTGACATCAATCAAGCATAAATAACACATTATTAAAGCATTACTAACTGGTGGGTTGTTGAAAGATAAGCCAATGCTTGGCAGCAGTGGGCAGAACCGACTTCAGAAACACACCATATGGAAATTAATGTAACGTGCATGAAATTGGAAGGTGGTGGGAAACCCATGAAAGCACCATAAGAGTTAGCAAACGATACATATATTGTGACTGATCCAGGAACAAAACTCCTCTATCAAGCATTAATTACAGTGCGGGTATAGTCTTTTAAATTATAGTGCTACATTACAGTAAAAAATGACTATGAATTACAAAAACTGAAGATGCATACAATGGCCCAAATGATAGTCTAGTTTTACTATACTTTAAAGAGCACTACACTTTTTATTAATTTTAAATACGTTTGTTCTAATTTTTAGAGTAATTGAGAAGAATTTGAACTCACAATCTGTTTTCAAATGATAAAAAAGCAATTACAATATGTAGCACAAGCTTTGAAATAATAATTTTGTTTGTTCACTACAAGCTACTCTCATGCTTACTCTCAAGTAAATGGAAGAGGGCAGCACAGTGGTTTGCCTTGCACCATCAAAGTCTTAAGTTCCAGTTCTGGCCTAGATTTTTACCATATCTGTTTGAGGTGTTCCATTTTCCAAAGATTAATTGGCAACCAAATACTAGCAGAAAAGTAAAAAAGAAAAGGTGTGGCCTACGGAATGTGAGAACCACTTAACCCTTAAGCTCCACGTCTAGACTGCTGTAAAATTTACATACACAAACACATCCACCATAAGAGTCTAAAAAATTTGGTAACAAGTAAGCAAATGTCTAACAGCTGTCTAATATGTAGTGTTCAACATCCTATAAAGGGCATAATACAGTATATAATATCTGACTGACTTTACTTCTGTACAGTGAAACAAACAAAAGCTTTGTTGTTATGGGACTAGTAAATACAATGCAGATTGCACTGATGGCCAGTGTAGCAAATGCTTTTATTTACTACCTGCATTCAAACAAAGAGTTACAATTTTAAAGTATGTTCACCTGCTTTTTATTATAAACATAATCCTCCTGTCATTTTTCCTGTGTTGTTTTAGCATCATTGTGGTCTCATGCTTGAGGAGGTCCCTTTATTTTCTATTTCAAGTACCCTTTATGTCTCTGAGTAGGTCACTTATTCAGACATGTTACAGTTGAAAGAATGTGTAGTTCTGTAAACTGTAATGGGATGAGTATTGGGATGGTATGAAAGGCCATTTATTCGTACTTAACAGTATATATAATCTTTGGCCACATAAGTTCTGCCTTAGTTTAGGCTGATTAAAAAAGTTAACTAACCGCATAAATTGTATGTAATTAATCATGACATTAAAACATATAATTATAAAACAAATACATAAATCATTAAGTAAATACAACTGAAATTTAAAGTAGAATCAACGCAAATGAATTAAAAAAAATTAATAGAATAGTTTAAACTTAAACAATGACATTAAACCTGAACTTTTAACAACATACTAATTGAGCAAGTAAAACCTGGATTTGAATGCATTCCAACTTGGCAAATTGAAAAGAAGGCAATAAGAAAACAAAGCCAATGTTTTAATTATATCGAATTGGCATAGCATATGAGACACAGATGTGTCAAAGTAAAAATTAAACAATCGAAACGACTATTGACTTTGAACGCACTGCTGATTTAAATGAAAGAATAAGGATCTCTTAAATGGGCATACATTAAAACTTGTGTTAAACTCTGCAAATGCTATCCTCAATTGTTCATCACCATCAACGACTTGTTAATTATACTCTACATAAATGTTTTTCAACTGGTGCACCATAGAAATAACAGTGTAGTGCCCTGGGTCCTTACCTGACAGAGATACACTTCTCAGGTGGCTGAGACCTGTCTGAGCAGGATGAGAATATCTGGAGAAGCCGACATAAAAGCAGCTTTGTAATTGCCGTTTTGCAGACACAGCACTTAGAGAGCACTTTAGCAGCCAGGAGATGTGTTCAGGGGTCCATCTGCCTGGGTGCGTGTTCACCAACAACTCTCGCAGAGCCAAGGCACAATGGCTATACAAGTTGCCTCTGACCCCTGGTAAGTGAAGTGAGGCAGAGAGAGGACCATCTATATGAGCAGGCAAAGGGATGAAGCAGCTGGAAAATGCATCCAAAGTACTCAATAAGTGCTGCGTTAGTGAACAACAATCTCTGAGCTGCTTTTTTGCACCCAGCACATGTCCCACCCCTTTGGACAGTTTAGCATTTGTATAAATTTAAGTCTTTTGTGTTTGGTAAAATCATGGGATATTTTGGGTTACAGATAGTGTTTCACCACAGAAAAACACTGCTTTACCCAACATCTTTGCTTCTAACACAGTAAAAAAGATCTCTGTAGCTGCTATATTGCTTAACAACTGACACCATGCATTACTCAGATGGTTGTGCTGCAAACTTGAATCTTGGTTAGAGATAATCATGACACTTCTATTTCGTAGAATTTTGTCATCATATTAGAGCAGTCAGCACTGTAAGCTACCTGGCAGAAATCCAGGGGTTCTAGAGACTTATTTTGGTTTTAGTGTCACTCAAAGATAACGTATTTAACACTTACATAATATGACATTGATTCGATCTTCTTACAGAAACATGCCATGAAGAAAAAAAAAATTGGTAGTGTGCTCCTGATGTTCATATATAAAATGGTATTTTCGCACTCAGGAAGGTCTAAAACATCAAGATTTATCAAAATCTTGAGTAGAATTTTTTTTACGAAACCTATACTTTCTCTATACCACTGTATGTATACAAGAAAGTAACAAAAGCAGAATTTTTACCTTCACAACTTTTCTCTGTTGCACCAGGACTGCCATAATCTCCCTCTCCTCACCCCCTTTCCTCACACTCCTTCCTGCACCTATGTCAATATGTATAAATCAGGAAAATGAACACCAGTGCTACATATTGACATGTGGTGTATTGTTGTGAATGGCATAATACAAAATGTTAAACCTTTGAAAGAAAAATTAATTTCATAAAATTTGTAAAGGTATATACTGTAAAGAATATACTAGATGTAAATGTGATTCTTTAGGTACACACTTAACTTATTTCCATTTGGCTCCAGAGGCCATAGTTTGATTTTCAGCTTGTAGAATTTACAAATTCTCCCTTTGTCTGTATTAGGCTTCTCTAGATTTGCACCCACATCAAAAAACCTGCAGCTATACGTAAATCATCTGATTGTCAGCGAGTGGGTCCTGAGAAGTTTGAATCATCGCATCCCTAACTGTTTAATGCCTTGTATTATATATTCCCAAAGTAGGTTTTGTCTCCTCAAAGCCCTCTAATGGAGAAATGTGATTTTAATAATTAAATGATTAAATTTGTCACCATTCTCTTTATTTTATTTTTTACCTGTTTGTGCTTGTATGATATCGACGTGAAAAAAGATGAGTGTTTACTAATTGATTAAAAATCTGTATGGATCAAAGAAAAATTTAAACCAACTAAAATGATAGTTACCTGTTCTTTTTTAAAAATCACTTGTTGTTACATAAATTGATTTTTTTTCACTAGTTTACTGTATATTATCTGATGCTGCCTGATCCAGGTCATCTGTGAATGAGACTGATCCCATGGTGGAAACACTGGGTGCAAGGCAGGAAACAGTCCTGAACAGGGGTGCCAGTCCATTGCAGGCTGAAAGGAAGTACATGTTCTATAATAATTTTGCATTGCATTTTTATAAAAATCTTTGCATACATTATGAATTTGAAAACAAACACCTTTATTAATACTCATTTTTTATCACCAAACAGAAATAATAAAGGAACATATAAAAACTTTACTTAATGAAACACCTATTGCTCTGTCATTTTGTTTCATTGTGTTATGGTTAACTGTGAGAATTACAGATATATGAAGGATAGCCTGTCCTGTAAGCATATGCACCATTTCATCTCGTAGTTTAATATCACTACCATACAAAAAAACAATAAAACCTAATACTTTCCTGCACTGATTTACAGTCATCCAAGTTGAGGCCATTTATACTTAACGGCCGATGGTCATAGGAACTGTACACAAGTTTATCACATACTGTAGAGGCGGCACAGTTGGCAGCCATAAAATGATAATCCTCTATATATGTAAGTTACTGTATATGTACATCTTGTGTAATGAACATAATTTGGAAAACAGATATGTTTTTGATACTGTTGCTTTGCTTTTGTATATTTTAATAATATAATACAGTACTGTACATAAAACATGGTGTAAAACATTTTGGTTCAGGTACATTGGCCATGGCAGTCGGCTGTCATTCTTCCATTGTTTTCTACTGTACGACATTTGACTTGCCATAACAGTTCATAGCTTTTTTTGCGCTTGTCTGAATGAAATTAATGGTGTGGTGTCTCATTGGTGCGGTTCTCAAGTGCCAATGAATGCTTTGCTCTTTATGTGGCTCTTTTAGGTACATCGCTATCCTTAAAATGGTTGCTTGCTGTCGCTGTGTTCAAATGCTTTTTCAGTTTTAGTAGCCTTGCTATTTTTATAGGCTCCCTTGAAGCTGGCTATTTACATGATGAAATGCCAGCTCATACTTTTCGTCCCTAACTGATGCAACTTGTCAGCACCATTACATAGCCCTCCCTTCATCCTTGCAATGGCACACAAGCTCTTTGAAACGTGTTTCCGATGTAGGTGTGCTGTCAGTAACAGAGGCACAACAGCAGGGACCTAGAGCGGTTTGTTGTCAGGTGGCACAGCTAAGATGTTCAGTGCTATGCTGCCAAATGACACAGCAGAGATGTTAATTACTGCGCTGGGGTGTGATGCCACAGACATGTGAAATGCTGAACTTCTATGCAGTAATCTGTCCATTGTGTGTGGGCAGATGAACCTCCTTGTATGGAGCTGTTGTACTGATCTCTTGACCGTTTTCCTTCACTGAATTGATGCTGCTTTTGATGTAGCTTTTATCTTTTGATCTTGCATTTCACATGATTTCGATCTTTCTGTGAGGGTTCACATATTTTTTTTACATCAAAAAAATAGAAAAGCCTTGTAAATAGTAATATGTCTTTTGTTATTATTATTATTATTGTTGTTGTTGTTGTTACTATTTCACAGGTTCTGATATGTTTTCTCACTCTCAGGGGACACTTTAAGGTTTGTTTTGATCAGCACTACTCCACTTTCCTAATTCTTATGCATTTGGCCTGTAGCACCATCCTTTACGTGTGCGTACATATACCAGCAGTTAAAGTATGTTTACTGGTGACTCACACCAGACCCATGAAGCCTCAATTGCAATGACCTGTACACTTTGTGACTGACATATGGCCAAACTGATATGTATGACTGTATTGTAGAGTATTGGACATTTGGTCAAGCTGTTAAAGAATGTTTGATGGGCAGAAGGCATACCTAAGCTGCTTATCCTTAACCATGAGCCAGCGGCCATACCACATGTACTTCAGAACAGGCCATCCACTTAAAGCCAAACATGTTCGGGCCCGGACAGTTCTTGGATGGGAGACCATCTAGGAAATGCTCAGATTGCTCCTTTAAAAGGTGTTGTTGAAACCAGCAGTGGGCACATACCCTATGGTCTGAATGTGGATACCAGTGCAGTGACAGGGACACAGAGCGATAAAATGGTGCTGTTCTTTGGATGAGATGTACTGTAACTCTCTGGCTGTCTGTGGTCGTAAAAGATCCCTGGGCATCCTTCGTAAAGAGTAGGATGTATCCCACTATCCTGGCTAAGTTGCCCACCTCAGCCTAGTCATTCTGGCCCCCTAATCATCCCCTGTCTCTAACAGGATAACTATCTCACCATTTCACCACCTAATAGCTCATGTTTGGTGAGCGTACTTGTGCAAAAGTGCCTGCCATTGCATCATCCCGATGGATGCTACACGTCATAGTGTGCTGGTTGAAGTGGATTTCAACTGTGCTTTGAGTAGTTATAAGTGTTGCATAAATATAAAGAAGTATTATTATTTTATACCCAGTTCTTCAGGATAGAAGCATTTAGCATGTGTAAATCCTTATGTACAGTTGTGGAGAACCATGACACAATGTAACATCTAGTCTGTAGCAACACTTTATAATTCTAAACTTGCTGCTGTGTTGTCCACTTTAGCCTTTGTCATAGCCATTGTTTTAGAGTTGTATATTGTCACTTCTATTTAAATTTTTTGTGTGGTATATTTTGTAACCTCTATTCAGTTTTTTCATGCTTTCTGAAATCCACACAAGTATTGAGGATTTTGATACTGGTGTCCGTTAATGTAGGAAAGACAGCAAGAGATCTGTCTTTTCATTAATTATTTCCTGGAGGCCACACAGGTTAGTAATGCATTTCTAATTCCAAGCAATATTTGACTCTGCACGCTCTGGAAGCATAGAGAGCAGAGATTTTTTAAAGTTAATACATTTTTATTAGATACAGTGGATATAAAAAGTCTACACACCTCTACCAAAAGTTCAGATTTTGTGTAATAAAAAATTAAACAAGATAAATCTTGTCAGAACGTATTCCACCTTTATTGCAATCCATGCAAAGAAAGTTAAAATAAATCAAACTGTGTTGTGAAAAAGGGGAAAAAACAAATCGTACCAAACCTGGTTGCATTACTGTGCACATCATCTAAACTAATACTTAGTTGAAGCACCTTTTGATTTTAGCGTAGCACTGTTTGGCACATCTGGACTTGGCAACTTTTTTCCCCACTCCTCCTTGCACAGCTGTCAGCATGCTTTACTGTGGGTATGCTGTGCCATTTTATTTTTGGCCAAACTTACCTTTTGGAATTATGGCCAAAAAGTTCAACCTTGGTCTCATCAGACCATAATACATTTTTCCACATTATTGTGAGAGACTGGGTATACCTTTTTGCAAAGTTTAGCAGAACTTGGATGTTTTTCTTTGTAAGAAAAGGCTTTCATCTTGCTACCCCTACCTCACAACCCAAACATATGAAGAATATGATTGATTGTTGTCACATGTAGGAAACAAACCAGTACTTGCCAGGAAATCCTGCAGCTTCTTTAAAGTTTGCTGTAGGCCTCATGATGGTCTCCCTGACCAGTTTTTTCCTTGTCTTTTCATTAATCTTGGAGGGACGTCCTGATCCTGCTGGTAGACTCAGTGTTGAACCATATTTTCTCCACTTGTTTATGACTGTCTTCACCGTGCTCCATGCGATGTTTAATGCTGTGGATAGCTTTTTGTACCCCTGTCCTGACTGATACCTTTTAGTGATGATATCCCATTCATGTTTTAAAAGCTCTATGGTTTTTGGAGTATGTTGCAAATAAGAGGATATCAGAATAAACCTACAGGAACAGCCAAACTTTATCTGAGCTCAATCTGACATATAATAACTGCTAATTGAGATGAGACTTATTGTAGTTGTTTGATTCTGAATTCAGCCACTTCCATGATTATTAAATTGGTTACTTACTAATGCAACCAGGTTTTTGTATGATTTTTTTCTTTTTCACAAAACATTTTCTGATTTGTTTTCTCCTTCTTTGTACAGATTGCACTTTTGCAATAAAGGTGGAATGAGTTCTGACAGGATTTATCTTGGTTTCATTTTTTATTGAACAAAATCTGCGATTTTGGCAGGGGTGTGTAGAATTTTTATATCCACTGTATCTTGTCAAACATGTGCACCATTGTATCATAAGTGTGTTTTACCGATGTCTCTGGTGGGGTAAGAAGTTTAGTCTTGAGAGTCGTGTTATACAGTTGTTATGGCCAGTGGCTGACAATATTTTAGAGACTCGCAGAAAGGGTACCATTGTCGACAATGGAGCAAAACATGAACAAAGAAGATGGAATTACCAGAAGTCTTTGCTGAACTAGAAGATGCTCATTTTTTGCATAGATATAAATCTACAAGACACAGCTGACACAAAGACCAACCAAGGCTGGCATTCACGTCCACTGCATCAGATGCAAAAGTTGAGTGTATTGAGCTTTTTGACAATTTACTTAGTAGAGTTCATGTGCCACATTTCACTTTTACAAACCTTGAGAGATGTTATTTCATTGAACATACTATGGAGAGCAGGGTTCAATAAGCACTGTGTGATTTCTTCTGCTAGTGTCTTTATGTGAAAAGACAGCAGTTCTTGTATGTGCTGTAAGTGACGGTTGAAGGTTACTTTTAAAGTCTTGTTCAGCCAATTAACATGACTGTTTTACTTCATCTGTCTTTCCTTTCATTGTTGGTTATACGTTATAGGCTAAAATGTACAAGTAAATAAAATTGCACAAGTAAGAGTTACCTTTTGCTTACCACCCTATAATTATGTATTGTGCCTTCTTGTTTCAACTTTTACATCTGTGGCAAGGACTAATTTTTTCATTATTGATATTTATTTACTGTTGTATTTAATTTTCATGAAGTTTTATGTTCTAAATGAAAAGTAAATTTCCTATCACTTTTTACAGTTAAGACTATCCCATAGCACTTTGTATGTACAGCTCATTTCTTGCATAGATACAAATCTACAAGACCCAACTGCCACATAGGCCAACCAAGCCTGGCATTCACTTCCACTGCCAGCATAATTTAGCATTTCAGATTATGGAAACCCTCTCTCCCATGCAAGTATAAAGTAAATATCTTTTAAAATACAGCAAGTTATATTTGCATTGAATCTGTCCTGTTTTACCTTTCATGCTGAGAAAAAGGGGCCTCCTGAGCGACTGTGGGAATGTTTTGGAAGCCAAGGAAGTAACACATTAGCAGTTTAATTCTTTCAACCTTGAGAACACCAAAACAAACTCGGAAAATATAATTAATGATTAATGTAACATAACACGATTTATCTTAGCAAGTAAATAATTAGCTTTCCCAAAGCAAGGCAGAAACAAAAAACAAGCCCACTTTTTGCTCAGCTACTCTTATATATATATATATATATATATATATATATATATATATATATATATATATATATATATATATATATATATATATATATATATATACACACACACACACAGTATTCATATAAAAGTAATGTGTCTGTTATCCTCATTTGACACATAATTATTATTTTGGTTTTACTTTTACAGACGTCTTACTATTTTAATGGAGGCCTGAAAACCCTGGGCTTGCTATGAGTACTTAAGAATGAATTGTTCTCAAATCCATGCTTGGCACTGCATTTCCTGCAGCTCCATGAAGAGTAAACAGTTGATTTTTGGATCACTATACATTTTTTAATAATCTGTCTACTTAACATGGGGACTAATTTGATCTGTGCTACCTGCAAGTGTAATTAAAAGCCTCAAACCTTCCTACTCTTGTATGTTCTGACTTTTTACTATTGTATTACAGTACAAAAAGATTTACAGAAAAAAGCAAAGTAATGAAGATGTCTGCAGTGCTACAGACATGCATGTATTTAAAAAAACCAAAAACTTTTAGCTGTGTATTCACTCATTGTGCTTGCATAGTTCTGCAGCCCCTTTGGGTTTTATGTGCTCACGCCCCAGGCCCCACGAGTCCATTCGTAATAATATGTGCAGTGTAATTTCAGCTAATTGGAATTCTTTTTTTTAAGTAACTTTTATTTTTTACTCTTTATCGTGAAGGAAACTGCTCGTGCTGTTTGTGAAACACTTGACATAAAGGGCTTGTTACTACATCACTTTCTCTAAACAAAGAGAACAAATGAAAGCATTTTTGTAGCCTTCCTTAAAACTAAGCAGAACAGCATGAAATACAAAAGGAAATGACAGGAGAGCAATACAATGTCTAACTACAAATATAATACCGTTAGCACAGAGGGAATACAGTGGTTATTAGAGCTGTATATATATTTACATTATCCAAACGTAACATCAGTGTGTGTGTGTGGTACATTCAATGTAACAGAGTACCACATTCTTTACCTACAGCGATATGCTGACATTTTTTTCCGTCACACTACTGTTGATTTGCCTTACCATGAAACTTGTAGTGTCAACAAACAGGATGCACTACTGAGAACAAATTTTGTTGTGCTTCTTCACTGGAAACTGAACTTCAATCAGGATTCTTTGTACTATTTACCATAGGAAGCAACTAACACAGGAGACCAGATTATGAGGAAGAGTCCAGGTAATGTGTCTGAGTGTTTCGGAAAGCAAATGTGCAGCCAAGTAACGCATTCTTTTACTAAAAGAGCTGGCGAACTCTGGAGAATGACTACTCCTTGCCAGAGGCAGGGCACTCTCTGTTCAGACACCCATGCACTGTTTCTACACACAGCCATTGCTCTGCCTGTACACAGAGCCTTTGCTAAGCCTGCATATGGAGAAAGACCACATACATAAAAACACACATTGCCAAACAGTTGGCTTTTGAAGGCATGAATCTTTCCCTTTGGTTGCTGTTATTGTTGTGTGGAATTTAAAATTGGTTATGACCATGTGTCTGAAATGGTGTGTTATGCATGACTGGTGTGTACAAATAACTGTTTTTTGAAATGAAACTTGTTTTTAACTGCTTGTAAGCACACATACATTTCTGTGTACTTTTTTTGTACCCCATCTTTCAAGTGCTTAAAACATTACTGTGATTCTTTTGTTGCAGTGATGGGTTCTCATACCAAAGAATTAAAGCTGAATGATGACAATGAGAAACATCTGGGAAACACAAACTACCTGCGCAGAAAGCCACAGCAGTCACGGCCACAGGTCCTCCATTTGAATAACATGGACATAGCTGGGGTGCTTAGGCCAAGGCAGGGGAGGCTGGACAGTCCTAGTAACCGCTACGCAGGAGACTGGAGTGCATGTGGTGACAGTTACTTCAGCTCGACGGCCATGAATTCAGGGGGTGAGGCGGATTACGATGATGTCCCATCGGAAGATACAGAAAGTGACGAGGAAATGCCTTTTGAAGAAGTAGAAGGACACTCCAAGACACAAGGACCTGAAAATCACATTCATACAAATCCAAAGCAAATATCCAAAGAACACACCTATCAGGCATACATGAAAATACAGGACATTAGCCCATCCTTGTGTCATCAGGTCAACTTGCGAGATCTCCAGGAAAGTATTGACACTTTAATTGGAAACTTGGAACGAGAACTCAATAAAAATAAACTGAATGCAGGCTTTAAGGCATCCAGTGGCCTAAAACAAGAAAATCCTTTTTAATGACAGCTTTGTGTCTTCTGGGTATTGCATGGTTTCAGAGTGACTTTAGACTTCTGGCTGCAAGGAGTTGTCATTGTCTGTTGTGGGTTGTTGTACAATCTTTGGTATTCTGTGATATTTGTTAATTTTCTTCTTATTAGAAGAATTCACTCACCCCAAGGGGTGTTAAGATGCCTTAATTGAGCCAAGGTTAAATTGTTTGGCATAGCTTTGTATTAAAATACATTCAATATGTAAATCAATGCACTTAAGAAGCTGATTTTGGGGGTAGTTTTTTGTTTTTAAAAAGTAAGATATTATCTATCTGTTTAATTTGAGATATTTGTAAAGAAAAGAACACCTCAACCACTTTACGTTTTCAAAATGAAACCTCGTCACTGGGGTTTGAATTGCTGCTTGCTAACATGAGGTTACGTTTAAATTCTTCAAGAAAATGCTGCGCATATGTAAAATCATCTCATGCAATACCTTGAAATGTATACCATTTGAAAATGTCACAGTCGATACATTTTACAATGGCATGTTTGTTGTATGTGTAGTGTAAACGTGCACGGTCACTGAAAATTATGTCCAGTCGAATTTTGTCTCACATATCACAAAAACAATGAATATATTGGCCATTTTTGTAAAGGCCTGATATATACAGTATAATGCTCGGAGTTTAGTCACATAATTGAATTTCTTCTACTCTTGAAGATCCCTGAAGTCTGAGTAAAAAGAAATCCTGTCACTTGTACATTCCTCTACCTTATTAAGTAAGATTTGTGTACGATCCTATTTGAGAGAAAAGGTTAAAGTGATATTTTTTTAACCCTGTATATTTTGTTGATGTGCAGATAAAGCAAGAAGTAAAGCACCAAACAGAAGTCTTGTGCTAACATGTGGACTTGTTAAGAAAAGAAAACAAATCATTAATTGTATGTTGAAATAAATAAGACTGTGGGGAAGACAAGTCAACCTAGCATGACTGAACAACTCTAGACTGTAGATATGAGTGTGATGAAATCATTACGAGGCAATTAGTATTCACGGTGTGGGAAAAAAAGAAAAAATCAATTGGTCACAATAAGAATTTCCTTTATGCCACTTCGTAAAGGAAAAAGCAGGTTCAGAAGATGGATGAATGGATGGATGTTATGGGTTCTGGTTTTCTGACTCTCTTATATTTTCCTAAGTTTGTCTGTGTCCACCTCATTATGCCATATTGTTTGAATTTCTTTTGTTTTTTCTTGACTGCCCTTTTTTTCTTTCTTTGTAAGCATTTCAGAATATTATTTTGATTCTGTCAGAAGTATAACCTTGTTGAGCTTCTTGTAAAGAGCTTTATGAAAATGCTTATTATAAAAGTTTAAACTGCATAAATAGAGATTAGCTATTATATATACATACATATAATTAGTATTGTATGCAGTATACTGTATTATATGCCTGTTAAATATTTACTATATAGAACTGCTAGTTAATACATTGAAGTATTAAGATGACCTCATGTCCTTGTCTCTCCAACTCCATACAGTACAGCAGAAGCACAAATGTAATGTAGTCAGCGCTCCTTGTGCAGTCCCATGTCTAAGATCACCCATAAATGCCATATGTGGTTCATTCATGCCTGTCGTTAATTGTGGCAATAGTTTTTAGCTCACCATGAGATGCATGACTGCCCACTTCACAGCCTCTTATATCCCTAATTGTGATTACAGGCTCACATCCTACAAAGTCCCACTGCACCTGTCTGTTCACCATACAATGTCCTGAGTGGTGTAAATCTCCCTTCTTACCTCTAATAATGTGAAAAGATTTAGTTTTGGTGCCATTCCTCACAGTCTGAAATGAAATTTCAAGGTCTTCTGTATTGTGTAAGTGTATACCATGTAATATATCTATAAATGTATGTGTGTGTGTGTATATATAGTGGAACCTCAGGTCATGACCGTAATTCGTTCCAAAACTCTGGTCGCAACCCGATTTGGTCGTGACCCAAAGTAATTTCCCCCTATAGTATTGTGTGTAAATACAGTTATTCAGTTCTGGACCATACGAACTGTATTTAAATATATTTTATTAAAGATTTTTAAGCACAAAAATAGTTAATTATACCATAGAATGCAAAACATTGAGTAACACTGAGAAAACCTTGAACAGAGAAAAATAACCTTGCAGTCTCTTTATAAACAAGCCGCCTTTAACTGCCTTCTCTCTCTCTCTCTCTCTCTCTCCCTCTCACTTGCTCTCCCTCTCCCTCCCCCTCTCACTTGCTCTCTCTCTCTCTCTCTCTCCCTCACTTGCTCTCCCTCTCACTTGCTCTCTCTCTCTCTCGCTCTCTCTCTCTCGCTTGCTGCATAGGGAATGCACAGGGAGAGACTGAACACGTGCGGAAATCATTGGTGCGTACGAACCAGAAGGGAAACTGGCTTGTTCATCACCCAAGTGTGTGTGGTCGTGAACAGATGCAATAGTTTGGCAAACGTTTTGGTCGTAACCCTATTTGTACATGGTCCGAGACGTTCGTGACCCAAGGTTCCACTGTATATAATTGTTTAGTTGTAGCATTTTGCAACCTTTTTCCTTCAGTCTGTTACATGAAACGTAATAATGTGATGGAAGTATCACTAAATATGAAAATTTTGCTTTATACTGATTCAGGTAAATTTGTATTGTTGTTGCATTAAAAGTATATATTTTATGTTTTATTCAGTGTATTGCTTTAGAAAAGTTGACAAAGTTTGTTTTTTTTGCAGCTGTTTGTGCAAGCCCAATGAAAATAAGAACATTTGTGTGGATTTCGAAGTGTCCACCTCTAAAGACAGTAGCTTTCCTTGTTTGTAAGGAAACCATAGCCTCTCTCAGAGTAAGTTAACTTGTAGTTACAAGCTTAAGATGAATGTCTTTAAAAAGCACCCTTTTGTTTGTAGACATTTTGGTTCATCTATGATTAACGTTTCTGGTTATCAGATGAAGTTCAGAGAGCAAGCTAACCAAATGATGGCTGATGTGGTAGAGCTGTAGAACAGCTCAGGTGTTCAGTTCACTGGCCCGTCTGAAATGTAGGTGGAAGAGGATCAAGAGTAGCTGGATTTCTGTTTCTTTGTCAAGTCTGTTTTTAGCCGAGAAGGCCTTGTGTAACTGTTTCCTTCATAGCTCATATATACAGTCTGAACAGGGGCGCGTTTAGTTCTTTCCTGAGGATGTGATGGTGAAGCAGAAGAACGATAGGAAGTTTCACTTTCTTTTCACCACACCAGACACGCAAAATGGTGATGTTAGGATTTTAAAGATGTCGAGGTGAAGTAGTGACCAGAAAATGAGATTAAAGACGATTCAGAAAAGCCTTCTCACTAGAGTTTTCTTGAAAGTGCCTTCTAGCTTTCACTTAACTAATAAAAATGAAAAAAAGCACCAGGAGAGGAGAGGGCTGAATTGAGGGCAAAAATACAGGTGGGAATCAGAAACAGGAAGAGCTGTGTGCTGTAATAATAAAAATGTTAACAAAACATGATAAATAGTAATAATGTATAGAAGTAAATGTAGAACACAAACATTAAATATGTGCTTCTGACTTCTGATATGCTGGTGTTGTATGGCATGTGAGGGGCCCATGACAAGACAGAGGAGGTACAGGGGGTCTGATTTAAAATCGTGCTGGATAGACATGTGGCCATGGAACGCTAATGCAGTTGAGTGATTTTGCCCCCATCCGTCATGCAGCTCTTTGAATCAATTAGTGCAGGACAAACACTTGCAGAGATAAAAAGGAGTCTGAGTAGTTGGAAAGGGTGAGAAACAGAAAGAAAGATGAAACGATAAAATGAGGAAAAAGGTAATGGCAGGATCGGGCTAGAGCAAGTGCTGAAGAAAGGAGGCCAGGCCATCGGGACATGCTGTGGTGGAGCGAGGGAAATGGCGCTGCAGGAGGGAATAAACCCTACTGAGTTGAGCGGGTGCGAACAGGGCTTACGTACACCTGCAGATGCTGAAAGATGGAAGGTCCCAATGGACACTGAGGGAGATGGAGGGTTGACCACATTTGCCCATGTCCCAGCCCTGCTTTAAGACCCTAGGAGGCTAAGCAGAGTAGATGAGCGAGAACGCACTTGGGAAGAGGCAAGGGAGAAGACAATCCTGTGTTTTTTGTTCCAATCAACAAATATTTTTGGTTTTCTCTTCATGCACTGTTTTTCATTGGACTGCGTTTTCGATAGATTGTTCATAATAAATGCACAATTTACTTTGCACCATCTTGCAGTGTTCTCATTGCACAAGTCCATTCTCGGTTCAGGACTATCAATGTGTCAGGTACGGCGCCAGGCTGCAGGCATCACGGATGGTCATGGAGGAGTACATATGCTCCCCTTAGGTGGCATTTAGCCAGCTGTCACCACCTTGTACACTACAGTATGTGCAGGATGCTGTGAGCATTAGACTGCAATATGGAAGCATAGACCCATCAAATCATTGGTGGATACCATATTGCTGTGACTATTAGCAGCCGTCAGGGGTCACAGAGACCGCTGGCATAAATTACTGGTGGTCATTGTCTTATAAGGTCCTACACTGAATGATGGGCTGGTGTCTCATACTACAAACAGTAAATGCTGGCTAATCACAAGCCTTTGACTTGAATGGGCTGCATCTGAAAAAGTGTAAAATGATAAACGGAGAAATACAAATGAAAACCATCAAAAAAGCAGAATATACTCAATTAGTGTGGCTTCATTTTGCTTCAGGATTTGGATTATAGGTGAGATGCAGGTGTTGTGCAGTGCAGCTACAACCAGGAACCCTTCTTCCTCCTCCAGTCTGGCACAGCAAGATGTCTTTTTGGGGTTGTGGCTGTGGATTTGTTGTGTTGGCTTTAGTTGCCAGAATCTCTCCAGCAGGACAGGAGAGGCCAAGCCTACAGAATGAGCCCCTATTCTTACGCTGTAACAGTCACAAGTACCTTTAACTTTGACATCATCTTTAAGTGTAGCGTCATAAGTTAACAAAACTACAGCACTTGCTTGAACTTCAAAGACTTCATTGATATGAGTGTGCAATGGGAAAGGACCAATTAAAAGCAGCATGTACAGTGAAAGGACTGTGGCTTTGGTAGTTTTCATTATTATTAATACATGGCTGTTTTTGTGTGGCCTTTTCTCCGTTGTTATACTGGTGGTCAGTGTGTGTGAGGTATTGGATGCCCACTCTCCTGTTGTTTTTGCTGCAGTCCAGAAGGGCTGTGGTGTATAATAGTTCACCTTCCAGTTTAGTTCAGGGAGCGTCACGACGGAGTGCTTTCTCCAAGTTGTCTTTTTTCCTTCCACATCCCAAAAACATGCAGGTGATGATGGACTGTCTGATGGCATGGATGGGTGCACCCTATGATGGACTCGTTCCGCTTCTCCATCGTACTCAGTAGGCTCCAGGAGGCTCACATATAAAACTTGCTTATGCTTGGAAACGTGCACAAGCCATTTACTTGCCCAACATTACCGCAAGTTCTGACCATCCACCAGACTTGTGCAGACTGTTTTGCTGTTGGCATTTTTGGATTACTTTATCTGTTGAAATAAGTAAGACCATGCACATTTGCCCTTAGTCATCATTGCACTTGTCCATCTCGGTACGTGACTCTCGGTGATGCCAGCTCACCGTCCTAATTCTGTGAGGTGCGGACTTGTGAGGTCACACCGTCGACTAGTGGTAGGTTCGGTTCTGAATCAGTAGTGCTAATGGCCTGTGAGATGGCAAACTGCACTTACAGCTCTTGTGAGACTCGCATAAGACAAGAGCCATTGAGATATTATGACTGCTGTGGTGCCAGATGGTGTCGCTTTACCAGCTCACTTAATTGTGTTGACCTTCAGATTCTTCCCTGCTGAGTAATAAAACACCAGTATTGATTTTCATGAAGATGCAGCTGT
Source organism: Polypterus senegalus (assembly GCF_016835505.1). Taxonomy (NCBI): domain Eukaryota; kingdom Metazoa; phylum Chordata; class Cladistia; order Polypteriformes; family Polypteridae; genus Polypterus; species Polypterus senegalus. Next base: position 63,595,137 of record NC_053167.1, on the reverse strand, counting down.
AGTTTATGATAAAGCGAAAGGCAGCAGGCAGAAGCTCATATAAAAAGTATGAAATGTGTGATGATGCGGGTTCGCTGCATGCTCCCATCGTCCGTCCGAGAACTCTTGAACCCGTCACTGTCGGTAATGTTACCGATGAGGCACAACAAATGGAGCAAGGGGATGGTGTAAAAAGTGTCAAGTGCTTTTATTAAAAACAACAACAAAACAGCGTCCAAATGAAATACAGTGCAGTGCTTTTCAAAAATCTTCAAGAAATAAATAAATAATCCATTAAAACAGTTGTGAAGTGGAGGTTAAAAATTCAATAAATCGAAAAACAAAATCCTTTAAAACAACGAGGTTAAAATAACGCTGGAAGCAGCCCTTTTAAAAATCCAAAGCCCGGTCAGTGTCTTTTACCTGGCGGCTCCCCTGCTTCTCCCATCAGGCTTCTCAACAGGGGAGTCGCCCTTCCTGCAGCTGACCTTCTCACGACTCAACTGGTCTGGAGGCTTCCCGATCCCTGGCTCCGGTTTGCGCTCTCCAGACCGAGACCCAACGGCCAGGACGCTCACGTTGGGGCTTCTACTTACAAACCTCCTGAGTCCCACTGCCTTCCTGGCCTTAAGCGGCCAGCTGTCCTTCTGCCAGTCACCACTTCCAACTGTCCTAGGTGTTGGCCAAACACCCCTGCTAGGGCTCAACTGTCCAGCTGCCTGCCTGCGAGCCTTCGCTCACTCACACCAGCTCTCTCTCCACGTTACTTCCTGCTCTCCTGCAACCTCCGTATTCCTTTTTCCTTCCTTTTTCTTCTCCTCCTCCTAGCCACCTCATACTTCTATTTATGACGGGGACGTGATTCACCTGTGGCAATCAGTGGCTCCCCAGAACAGTTACGGATGCGGACGACTCCTCACCTGTGCACTTCAGTGAGACTCGCCCGCACCGCAAATCACCCCAGGAACCACTTCAGCCACACATCACCATGTCCCCTCCCTAAGCCACGAGTGCGGTGATTATTTATTTTAAAAATGGCCCTTTGGCATGAGCTGTGGACCCGCAATACCACAAAAGGCTGACAAGCAGGGCTGGCACCATTTGAAGACGGTTTGCTTCATCAACAGTAGATTATGTATGGAATTGCATATCAATATGGCCCCCAAAGTAAGCAGTTAAAAGGTGCTGTACATGTCTGCAAAACTGGCCCCCCTTGTACGGCTCGTAATGAATTATTCTCCTAACTTCACACACTTGGGTCAATATTAAAGTTAGCAGGCCAAGAAGCTCAATGTAAACCCTGATTTAAAACATCCATCCATTTTCTTCACCTAGGGCTAAAGCGACCATCTCGGGATAGGATGCCAGACTCACCTGAAGCAGGTTGCTATGAAGCCTCCTCCTTGGTGCTTACTAAACGAGCTGCCGTTGTTGTCCACTCGGTTTCATGCCCGTGTCTCTGAAGATTTGTCTTTAACCTAATAGCCAGCTGGTGGCTTACAGTTGGATTAATGAATGTCTGATTTTCTTTGCCAGCTCCATTTAACTACAGGGTGGGCCATTTATATGGATACACCTTAATAAAATGGGAATGGTTGGTGATATTAACTTCCTGTTTATGACATATCAGTACATGTGAAGGGAAAAACTTTTCAAGATGGGTGGTGACCATGGTGGCCATTTTGAAGTCGGCCATTTTGGATCCAACTTTTGTTTTTTCAATAGGAAGAGGGTCATGTGACACATCAAACTTATTGGGAATTTCACAAGAAAAACAATGGTGTGCTTGGTTTTAACGTAACTTTATTCTTTCATGAGTTATTTACAAGTTTCTGACCACTTATAAAATGTGTTCAATGTGCTGCCCATTGTGTTGGATTGTCAATGCAACCCTCTTCTCCCACTCTTCACACACTGATAGCAACACCGCAGGAGAAATGCTAGCACAGGCTTCCAGTATCCGTAGTTTCAGGTGCTGCACATCTCGTATCTTCACAGCATAGACAATTGCCTTCAGATGACCCCAAACATAAAAGTCTAAGGGGGTCAGATCGGGAGACCGTGGGGGCCATTCAACTGGCCCACGACGACCAATCCACTTTCCAGGAAACTGTTCATCTAGGAATGCTCGGACCTGACACCCATAATGTGGTGGTGCACCATCTTGCTGGAAAAACTCGGGGAACGTGCCAGCTTCAGTGCATAAAGAGGGAAACACATCATCATGTAGCAATTTCGCATATCCAGTGGCCTTGAGGTTTCCATTGATGAAGAATGGCCCCACTATCTTTGTACCCCATATACCACACCATACCATCAATTTTTTGTTCCAACAGTCTTGGAGGATCTATCCAATGTGGGTTAGTGTCAGACCAATAGCGGTGGTTTTGTTTGTTAACTTCACCATTCACATAAAAGTTTGCCTCATCACTGAACAAAATCTTCTGTGTAAACTGAGGGTCCTGTTCCAATTTTAGTTTTGCCCATTCTGCAAATTCAGTGCGCCGATCTGGGTCATCCTCGTTGAGATGCTGCAGTAGCTGGAGTTTGTAAGGGTGCCATTTGTGAGTAGCTAATATCCGCCGAAGGGATGTTCGACTAATGCCACTCTCCAGTGACATGCGGCAAGCTGAATGAAGCTAGGACAGCCACTGATGTTTCTTCATTAGTGACAGTTTTCATGCGTCCACATTTTGGCAAATCCAACACTGAACCAGTTTCACGAAACTTAGCAAGCAGTTTGCTAACTGTAGCATGGGAGATGGGTGGTCTCGTAGGGTGTCTTGCATTGAAATCTGCTGCAATGACCCGGTTACTGCGTTCACCAGACATCAACACAATTTCTATCCGCTCCTCACGTGTTAACCTCTGCGACATGTCAATGGCTGTAAACAAAGAGAAACTTGTAAATAACTCATGAAAGAATAAAGTTACGTTAAAACCAAGCACACCATTGTTTTTCTTGTGAAATTCCCAATAAGTTTGATGTCTTATGACCCTCTTTCTATTGAAAAAACAAAAGTTGGATCCAAAATGGCTGACTTCAAAATGGCCACCATGGTCACCACCCATCTTGAAAAGTTTTTCCCCTCACATATACTAATGTGCCACAAACAGGAAGTTAATATCACCAACCATTCCCATTTTATTAAGGTGTATCCATATAAATGGCCCACCCTGTACTTTTACTTGGTGTGGTTTTCTCCTCAACTCGTTTTAGTTAAACAAAAACATATAAAAATCAAGATTTTATATTATGGAGTGGTGAAACACTGTAAAGAAAGCAAAGAACAAGGATGAAGGTTGGGGGGATCCACCCCGTGTATTGTAGGGTCACTTCAAGAGAAAACATGCGTAATAGTCTGCCGAGTAATCATAAAAGACTGAGTCACAAAACGGGACTGAATTGCAGTGCAGAACTGGTGGGTTTTATAACTGAGGAGGAGGAGCAGGCAGTGAGGTCATAGGAGGGCGTGGTCTGGAGCTGGAACAGGAAGTGGAGTAGGGCTTACGTGTTCCTGTAAGGAGGGAGAAGAAGCATTAGTGCACACGATTAGCCCCCCACACTGGAGTTTCAACATTAAGTTGACACATGAGTGACCACATAAAAGCAGTTTTACATTGTGAATGTCCAACATCTAACAGATTCACCCTAATGGATGACACTATGAACTGAACACACAATTAGGCTGGCTTGCCATGGATTTACCCTACCAAGTATGCCTATAAAAAGTACTCAACCTTTGGAGGTTTTCACATTTTAATATTAAAAAACATTGAATGATCGTGGGCTTAATGCGATCAGTAGAAAAAAGGGTCAAAGTGAGCACAGATCGCTGCAAGTTAATTACAAATATAAAACACAAATGCACAAGTATCCTTAATATGACACCTCTAAATCATCACTGGTGCCGCCAATTGGTTTTAGAAGTTGCAGAATGAGTTCAGCGGAGACCCCTGTATGTAGTTAAAGGGGCTTCAGCTGATTGTAGTATAAATGCACCTCACCTGGAAGGTCCAAGTAACTTGTGTATAATCAGTCAGCAGGTCTGACAGCTGTTAGTCTGTGTGAACAAATCTCTATCAGCTTTGCACATCTAGACATCAAGGTTTCCCCATTCATCTTTGCAGAACTGTTCAAGCTCAGTCAGGCTGAATGGAGATCATGAGTAAACTGCCTTTTTCAGGTCCAGCCAGAATTTCTTAATTTGACAGAGATCTGGTCTCGGACTCATGCCACTCCAGGACATTAATATTGTTATTTTTAATCCATTCTGGTGTAGCTTTGGCTTTATGCTTGGTGCTGTTGTCTTGCTAGAAAACTAATCTTCTCCAAATCAAAGGCTTCTTGCAGACCACCTTAGGCTTTTCTTGTATATTGCTGCATTCATTATCTCCTCTACCCTGACAAGCCTTCCAGAGCCTGCTGCAGAGAAGCAGCCTCACAGCATTGTGCTGCCAACACCAGGCTCCACAGCGGAGATGGTGCGTTTTTCATAATAGTCAGGGTTTGCTCAAAAAGCTCAGTTTTGGTTGCTTCATACCATAGCACCTTCTTCCAGCTGACTTCAGAGACTTCCAAGTACCTTGTGGCAAATTCTAGTCAAGATGTCCCGAATATTTGGGCAGTTTTTTTTTTTTCTTCTCTCTTTGCCAATGTCCCATAAAACTACAACTGATGAAGCACTCGGGCAAAAGTTGTCTGCACAGCCTCCAATCTTAGCCTCTGTAGTTTGTAACTCCATCAGAATTATCACTGGACTCTTGATGGCCTCTCTCGTCTCCTTCTTGCACAGTTTTTGTGGATGGCCTGCTCTGGGCAGATTTACAGCTATGCCACACTCTTTCCATTTCTTAATGATGGACCTAACTGGACTCCAAGGGGATGTACAGTGAATGGGATATTTTCTTGTCTCCGTCCCCCGACTTGTGCATTTCAATCACCTCTTCAAGGAGTCACCTGGAATGTTCTTTTGGCTTCACTGTGTAGGTCAGGCCATGATACAAACTCACCATTAGTTAGATGAACCTTCCAGGTGAGGTGCATTTATACTACAGTCAGCTGAACTCCCTTTGACTATAGATAGGCATCTCCATTGAACTCATTCTGCAACTTCTAAAGCCAAGTAGCTGTACCAGTGATGACGTAGGTGGGTCATATTAAAGGGGGCGAGTACTTAATTATATTGTGTTTGCCTTTGCCATGAAGCTCATAATTGAGCTCAGGTGCATCCTGTTTCCCCTCATCATCCTTGATATGTTTCTGCAGCTTAATTGGAGTCCACCTGTGGTAAATTCAGTTGATTGGACATGATTTGGAAAGGCACACACCTGTCTATATAAGGTCCCACAGTTGACAGTTCATGTCAAAGCACAAACCAAGCATGAAGTCAAAGGAATTGTCTGTAGACCTCCGAGACAGGATTGTCTCGAGGCACAAATCTGGGGAAGGTTACAGAAAAATTCTGCTGCTTTGAAGGTCCCAATGAGCACAGTGGCCTCCATCATCCATAAGTGGAAGAAGTTCAAAACCACCAGGACTCCTCCTAGAGCTGGCCGGCCATCTAAACTGAGCGATCGGGGGAGAAGGGCCTTAGTCAGGGAGGTGACCAAGAACCCGATGGTCACTCTGTCAGAGCTCCAGAGGTCCTCTGTGGAGAGAGGAGAACCTTCCAGAAGGACAACCATCTCTGCAGCAATCCACCAATCAGGCCTGTATGGAGTGGCCAGATGGAAGCCACTCCTTAGTAAAAGGCACATGGCAGCCCACCTGGAGTTTGCCAAAAGGCACCTGAAGGACTCTCAGACCATGAGAAACAAAATTCTCTGGTCTGATGAGACAAAGATTGAACTCTTTGGTGTGAATGCTAGGTGTCATGTTTGGAGGAAACCAGGCACCGCTCATCACCAGGCCAATACCATCCCTACAGTGAAGCATGGTGGTGGCATCATCATGCTGTGGGGATGTTTTTCAGCGGCAGAAACTGGGAGACTAGTCAGGATAAAGGGAAAGATGACTGCAGCAATGTATAGAGACATCCTGGATGAAAACCTGCTCCAGAGCGCTCTTGACCTCAGACTGGGGCGACGGTTCATCTTTCAGCAGGACAACGACCCTAAGCACACAGCCAAGATATCAAAGGGGTGGCTTCAGGACAACTTTGTGAATGCCCTTGAGTGGCCCAGCCAGAGCCCAGACTTGAATCCGATTGAACATCTCTGGAGAGATCTTAAATGGCTGTGCACCGGCGCTTTCCCATCCAACGTGATGGAGCTTGAGAGGTGCTGCAAAGAGGAATGGGCGAAACTGGCCAAGGATAGGTGTGCCAAGCTTGTGGCATCATATTCAAAAAGATTTGAGGCTGTAATTGCTGCCAAAGATGCATTGACAAAGTATTGAGCAAAGGCTGTGAACACTTATGTACATGTGATTTCTCAGTTTTTTTATTTTTAATTAATTTGCAAAAATCTCAAGTAAACTTTTTTCATGTTGTCATTATGGGGTGTTGTGTGTAGAATTCTGAGGAAAAAATGAATTTAATCCATTTTAGAATAAGGCTGTAACATAACAAAATGTGGAAAAAGTGATGCGCTGTGAATACTTTCCGGATGCACTGTAATCACCAATACCAAAACAAGAACCAACCAACATAAGTCAAAGGAGCGTAAGTCCTAAACTGAAAAAATTCTGTTTTTAGAAATTTGGATGATCCTCCGGATGCTTCAGTTGGTGTTTAAATGCCCTCACGGTTTGAGACTTCAGAACAGCATAACTTCCAATAAATGCCCACTAGCATCCTGTCTAGGAGATGACACTCCATCCATCCATCCATCCATCCATTATCTAACCTGCTATAGCCTAACTACAGGGTCATGGGGGTCTGCCGGAGCCAATCCCAGCCAACACAGGGTGCAAGGCAGGAAACAAACCGTACAGGGCGTGCACACACACACACCAAGCACACACTAGGGACAATTTAGGATCACCAATGCACCTAACCTGCATGTCTTTGGACTGTGGGAGGAAACCCACGCAGACACGGGGAGAACATGCAAACTCCACGCAGGGAGGACCTGGGAAGCGAACCTAACTCCTAACTGCGAGGCAGCAGCGCTACCCAGTGCGCCACCATACCACCCAGATGACATTCCAAAACAGCAAATAATACCATATTGATTAATTATATAACGTTTTAAAAAAAATGAACATAAAATCAGAATCCCATAGTAAAGAAGTGCCTAGTAAGCCTTAAGTTTAATATGAGAAAAAGTTCTTGAGATGTCAAGAAATGTGTACATTTTACATAGCATTATGACTGATGTGGTATTGAACTAGTGCTCAGTGGGTATCAATGTGTGCCATCCCTTCACCAGTGCACCACCCAACACAAGGCCACATGTTGACACAAGGCAGGAAAGCTCCATGGACTTGTGCTGTTTACACCATTCTGACCCCACCACCAGCAGCACAACTCCAGATAGACAGAACTTGATTTGTCCCCAGGGGGGAGTTTGGCTTTTTACAAAGGCTCTTTAAATAAATACATACATTAATAGGTAGATAAGTAAATAAATAAATTAATATACACACACGTTGATCTGAACAATGAAGAAAACTTCAGACCTGGCAGCCCCAGTCCCAGTGAGGTGTTACGCAGATGGTATAAAGGAGCCCCCATAGTGTTTCTTGACACACTCCTGTTAGTGGGTCAGACAGAGGACGTGCAGCATTGTTCATAGTGGCACTCAGTTTTGTTTTAATTCTCTCTTTTGTTACTACAGAGTGTGTCCCCTAATGGAGCCTGCCCTTTTAATTAACTTGTTGATCTGGTGGGCCTCTCTTGAAGTGATGTTACCAGCCCAGCACACCACAGCACGGAAAACGATTCATCAGACCAGGCAATATCTTTCCAGTCATCGGCCATTGTTTCTGGTGATCATGTGCCCATTTGTAAACTCGTCCTTCTGTTCTTACCTGACAAGAGAGGAATCCATCATGGACTTCTACTTCTACAGCTCATCTACTTCCAGGTCTGCTGCACCCTACCACTACTGGTATGTTTTCTTTTTTTTATCATAGAGACTGGAGTGTATGAAAGTATTAATACCACTGTTCATGTCATTCATCAATCACTTGTCCATTCTCAAGTTGGATCACACAAAAGTTAAACCCGTTGAGCTCGTCTGCATGCCACGCGTAGCCAAGTGATTGATTTGTTACCTAATAAAGTGGCCACCGAGTGTCATTCACACCGAAGCCCCTTTCTGAGTGACACTTTATAAAACACACTTCTGTAATAGAGTGGTTGAGGGCAAATTCATTTTCTTCTGGTCGATTCTGAGGTGCGAGTCCATAAATCTGTCATGTCCTGTAAGCTGGAGAGCATTCATTTTGGCACAGCAGCACTGATTATGTTTGTCCCCCAAGGCAGCATATTCATTTCTAAAGTTTAACGTAGGCTTTCGCTACCCTCCGTGTGTTGACAAGCCAAGCAAACAGATCAGGGCAGTTAAACGACGTGCCAGTCGTCAGGAAATTCTCATTAATGAGTCACTTTCATCTTCATGAGAGTTTTGATATGGCGCGCTCTGAAACAGGTGGCTTAGGCTTTCATGTGGTCAGTCAGGCCTGCGGAGAACGAGGTAGGAGCTGTGAGGAGCAGCTGTGCGCACAGGTGAGCGCTTCCCACAGAAATGGAAAAACAAAAGAAATAATTAAGAAAACTTAAACCAACACATTTTCATAGTCGACTTTGTTTTGTAGGCTTTAAGTTATAAGAAATAAGTCAGCTGGTCGTGAGCTGAACTTCAAAGAGGGCTCTTATTACATGTGGCACGTAGGAAACTGAAAAGTGACTCCGTTTGTGTTGCTTTTATGGTTTTAATCGATTTTTCAAAACATTTTTTCCACTTCGCATTTTGTCAGCCTTAAAGTTTGTGTGCCTGGCGTCCCTGGGCAGTCGACAGCAAAGCATGAGCAGCGTTTCTTAACTTCATGATTTACCACATGGATGTGTGGAGCGTCACGGAGTGAGAGGAAGGCAGTTTGCGAGTTCATTGACAGACTTGGCGTGCAGCAATAGATGTTGTGCTGAGGACTGAGGAGGTCTGGGCATGTGGAGGGAAATTGTGAAGAGGTGCACCATGAAAGAGGAGGAGGGGATGAGGTCACGAGGAAGGCTAAAGAAAATGTGGCACGAGGTGGCATCGGAATATATGAAGGACAGGATGCCCAAGACAGAGAAGTCAAAGTCAAGTCAACTGGGGAGCATGCTCTGGTACAATGTGTTGCCGTCCCACCACTCCAAGAAACAGCTCAGGATCCCAGTTGGCAGACACGCAGTCCAGCCCAGCCCTGCGGAAATGACCCTCTATCTGCCGCAGCCAGATGTTGTGTGGGCACCCCCATGGCCTGGTCCAGCCACTCGGGTCCCAACAATGAGGATCCTATGAGCTGGACCACCCTCGGGGAAACGTGCCCCATGGCCGTAGTGCCGTAACTGACGCTCCCTCACAATGCAGGTAATGTGCCTCATTCGGGACTCCATGAGCAACCGCTCATTCGACACAAAGACAAACCAGCAGTACCCAAGGATTTTCCGGAGAGACACAGAACCAAAGGAGTCCAGTCTTCATCTCAAGTCACTGGATAGCGTCCATGTCTCGCAACCATATAGCATACAGGAAGCACCAGGCCTCTAAAGACTTGGACCTTCGTCCTTTTGCATAGATGTCGGGAGTGCCACACACCTCTTTCCAGCGACCTCATGATCCCCCCATGCCCTCCCAATCCGTCTACTGACTTCACAGGAAGAGTCACCAGAGACATAAATGTCACTGCCAAGGTAAGTAAACCTCTCGACAAGGTCGACACTCTCTCCACAGACAGACACACTGCTGATGGCCGTGCCCAAGAGGTCATTAAAGGCCTGGATCTTGGTAGACAGTGAAGAGTGGAGACAGAAGATTTTGGAGAACAATTAGCTCACACTGGTAAATCTGGAAAACAACCATTAAACTGGTGATGATGATGATGATTATACTGTATTTGTGATTTTGGGGGAAACTGATCTATGTCCTTCCCTGTGCTCAGTTTTACCGGCTTTCACCTTGAAACGTCAGAGAAATACATAAAGTGCAGAAGTGAGGTGAAGCTTCGATCGAAAAACTTTCATAGAACTAGCCAGCAAGTTTCTTTTAAACGTTCACGTGAATTTAGGTTTTGCTTTTCCTCATTATATCACTCCTGTGCCGTCACAAAGGTATCTGCGTCATTGAGCATCAGTGTGTTCGTGATGGCGCCCAGTTCCTGTCTAGCAGTCAGTGTTGCCACAAAGCAAGCGTGCACAATGGGTGGATGCAAGGACCCCGGTTAACAACTAATTACAAAGCAACTTACTTACGTAGTACATTGTAGGAAGTGTCAGGCTACAGCAGATGGGAATGGCGTCTCTTCATCGCTCACACTTATTAACAACGCTGAGAGCCGTTACTCCTCTTCAGTGACGCCACAGGCCCACACATCAAACAGGTCCTCTCCTGAACTGCAGTCCGGCCTCTGATGTTTAAGGGAACACTCCTCCCATGACGTATTTTTTTTAAGTTACTTACCCAAAGTACTTCGTAGTGGTGGCTGAAAATAATTTTTAATGTCATGTTTTCATGCAGAAAGGAGAGAAAAAAAATGTTTATGACATAACAGAAGTGAACAGTGACCAGCGCTGTACACGATGTGAAAAAAGAAGGAATAATCTCACGTTACTCATGTTGCACAGTCTGTTATCCAGCTACTTGCTCAAAACGTTTAAAGTACATTGTTTTATTTGCTACAATATTTTAGTTACTGTATTTCCATAATTCTCACTGTGTTCATAAACAGTAAACCCAAAGGCCCTTGGGAGAGGCGTTTTGGCTTGAAGACACACCTGTCCCTGTCATTCACTGATCCAGAGACGTGTCTTTAGTTCAGAAAGTCCCTCCTGTGAGTCTTTGGGTTTACTGTTTATGATGAGAGCCGATAATTCAGTTCATGGGGACCAGCAGTGTGCCTGACGCAGGCTCAGATCAATTCAGAACTTTACCAGCACAGCAAAATGGCCATTAATGAAAGCGGCCACATTGGGAAGTCTGTCTGTTTTGATCACGTTGTGCATTTAGGAACATCTGTTCACCAGATATGCTGGCCCTTACGTCCCTCTTTCTTTGTGCTTCTTATTACTACCTTTATTCATTGGACACTGCAGCCCTCTTTTGAAGGTTGGCAGGGATGCCAGATGTTTTGTCATTTTATATAGAATTGATTGTCAGAAGACTGAAATCCACTTTGTCAGAAGGGTTACTACACACCAAGACATACTTAAAATCAATTATCAATCATATTCTGGTAAGTCAGCGGTGGGGAGGCGCCCTGCCAGGGGCTTGTTTCCTGCCTTGCATCCTCTGTTGACTGGGATTGGGTCCAGCAGACCCCCATGACCCTGTAGTTGGGATATAGCGGGTTGGATAATGGACGGATGGATGGATTCTGGTAAGTAATAAATAACGTACAGTAGTAGACGTGTATACATGTGGCATAACATCAACAGGCCCTAAATTAAATGAAAATAAAACCTGCATAAATACCACTATTAGTGCGAATTATGATAGTGATGTGGCTCGTCAGCACCTCCTGAACTGCAACCAACAATTTCTCATTTATCAACCTTTGCACCAAGTGCAGAAATGAGGAGCTTGGCATAAAGAGCCAAAGGAGCATCGCCATACGTCTGAAAGCTCCACAAGTGCTCTTCAAGAATTCTGCACTCTTGTTACAGGTTCACCATTTTAACTGTCCCACAAATGTCTGACCGCCACCACTTTATCCCCCTTTCATCACCTCAGCTGGGCGTCTTTCCCAGACCTCTCATAGTGTGGTCTACTTGGAGTCCTGCTGTCATTGATCTTCAGTGCCTTACAGGAAATGAGAAGGGGACCTTTTATTGGGGTCGGGGGCTTGGGCTCCTGCTCTAGTCTAGAGGGGACTGGGCAGTCTCATGGTCTGGAATCCCTACAGATTTTATTTTTTCTCCAGCCGTCTGGAGTTTTTTCTGTCCCCCCTGGCCATCAGACCTTACTCTTATTCTAAGTTAATTAATGTTGATTTATTTTGTTTTCTTATTGTGTCTTTTATTTTTCTATTCTTTATTATGTAAAGCACTTTGAGCTACTGTTTGTATGAAAATGTGCTATATAAATAAATGTTGTTGTTGTTGTTGTAGCGTTATGTAGTCTGTTTCAGTGCTTTAGGTTCTTGTTTTTCAAGTCTGCTTTTCAGGATCTTTAGCCAGAGTATTTTGTCTAATCTGAGAATGTCCATTTGCTTCTTTTCACCATTACAGATTGGCTGTTAAACAGCCTGCTTTTATGCATTCACCTCATCCCTTTTGAAGTCAACTTGTCCCGATCCGCACACCAAGCAAGGCCCCTGTTTTCTGCCTAGAAGCTGGTGTTGATAGGCCGCACTGGCCGTGTGTCGGCCTCTATGACCATGGCGGGGTGGCGTATGTCTAATATTACTACGTTCAAATCAATGTTCTTGCCCTTGAGAGTATGGCCACTACATACGCAGTATATTGTTTATTTGTACCATGCGTATGTACAACTTTATTAAATTATGAGTTACTAGCCAACCCGCGGCCTACCATACGCTGCACAATCAGGCCGGTTTTGTAATGATTTTTAAGCACAGGGAGAAAATTAACATTTGAAAAATCGGCAATGTAATAAATCAGCAAGAAAAGCAACATTGTAACAATGCACGGAACAAATCAACACACAATCGTTCGTGACTGAAAACTAGCGGACCGCCATCGCGCCCTGCCTGCTTATGTGCCCACCTCCAACTCGTCACTCGAGTCGTTGTCATCTTTGCACAGTCCAGATGCACCTGTGACTCACGTAGACCTTTCATTGCTCTGTGCGGTTTTGGCTGCTTTTTTATATATAATCCACCAAGACACCCGACTAGGGTAGTAGCGAGGTGGGAGGGGGGTGTGCACAAAGTGTAGGGACATAATGGCTCACCCACACCTCTCTGCGCTGGGTAGACACACGCTCAATCTCATGCATAATTATTTATTGAATGCTAAACACTTTTGGAAAGACACGACGCATGTTTGTCGCAGATGCGAATTGCTGTATGTAGCGTGTAAAACAGTTTGCTATGGTGCACGCGGTTGTGCGTTGTAACCGAAAACTCGGTTTTTAAAGACTGCTCACTTCATTGTGTCTTAACCTCAGTTGTAAAGGATTGTTTTAAGGATTCCATGGGATACCCCTCGCAAACCGTTTTACACGCTGCATATGGCGATTCACCTCCGCTAGAAACATGCCTCTATGAACAGTCAACGTGGCTCGGAGGTACATGTGGCCTCTACAACAGACGAATATAAATGACACCATTATTTCTGTGTCGTTGTGTCCGAGTTGTTGGGCGTGGCTCTGCGAGTTGTCTTCGTATCCAATGGTCTTGGAGTTGGTGGGCGTGGCTCTGCGAGTTGTCGTCGTATCCAATGGTCTTGGAGTTGGTGGGCGTGGCTCTGCGAGTTGTCGTCGTATCCAATGGTCTTGGAGTTGGTGGGCGTGGCTCCTTGTGCGTACGCCATAGGTGTCTTACTTGTCGGCGGCTCAGTGAGTCCACGCCCCTTCCGCCGTGCTTTCCATGGGTGTTTTGCCTTAGTGAATTATATATATAGATTTTATTGCTTTGAGATTGCAAAGTCATTGACACATCAGGCAGAGTAAAAGTAGCAAAACTGTAAATTTGTCAGGATGTACAGACAGGAAAAATATCTTTGCATGTTTGGAATATTTTTTTTTTCACGTTTACATTCCTCTTAATTTATTTTTGCATATTTTTAACGGCTTTTTTTGTCACATCCCTGATGATGTTGTCTGCATTTGCCTCATGACGCTTTCTTGTTGCATTATTGTCACTGCACGTAGGCCAACTGGTGACTTAACAGCAATGAGCAATGGATGGACATCAACTGTAAATGTTTAACTTCATTCAATAAAAGCCATAAATTGATACTAAAATAGTAATTAGGAATATTTTCAGGTTATTCGACTACTAATTTAGTTTTACCCCTGCATGACTGATCTGTCTTGCCATTTCAAATTCAGTAACAGGGCTCCTTTGCCACTCAATATCAAAAAATGAGGACCTAGTGGCATATACATTATGTGATATGAATATGATGTGCTCTTTACTCACATAGCTTGAGGACCATCTCTATCATACAGTATGAAACTGGCTTTGGGTATGTTGCTGAGCTCTTGAGGTCCATCCATCCATCCATTATCCAACCCGTTATGTCCTAACTACAGGGTCACGGGGGTCTGCTGGAGCCAATCCCAGCCAACACAGGGCACAAGGCAGGAAACAAACCCAGGGCGGGCAGGGTGCCAGCCCACCTCAGGCTCTTGAGGTTTTTGGAGCAATCACTGAAGAGTTAAAAGCTCTGGGAAGGCAAAAAAATAAAACCATTGGAGCAAATGATGCTGGCTTGGCAGGACAGGCTCATATTTACACATCACAAAGGCAAGACAGTTTTAAATATAACTGCACGTTATTCTGGAATTAAATACAAAGCCGTGGAACTGCAGTAATCTATGCAGGATGCCACTAACTACGGACGTTCTCAATCACTTTGACAGTCATTTTCTAAGTTCACCAGGTTGGATGGCAGCTCTATTCAAAGGCGGGCGGCATTGCAGCAGACATTTTTATGGCTGGAGACCCTTCCTGACGCCAAACTGGTTTATCTGCCAGGATAGTGACTACAATATATTCTAAACCTGGGGTCACAGAGATAAACAAAGACAGAAGAAGAATAAAAAGAAAAAGAATCATTTAGACAAAACATCAAGAAAGTAAGTGAGAGCAGCACCCCACCATGTATCAGCTAGATATTTCTTATAGCTTTCCATTTTTTGTAAAGCTCGCATTAGAATCTGAAGGGTTTTATTCTACTTCAAACACACCACTGGCTTTTGAAGGTCATCATTGAGTTTGGGCTCCCATTGGCAACGCTTCTGAGAACTGAAGATATGAACTGAAGCCAGCCACTGACAAAAGAATGAAAGACGTCCTCTGTGACATTACTGCGTGGCGGCCGATGATGACTTAACAGTCTTCTGATTGCTATCACAGCCTCTCATACACAAAACGCAGCCAAAAGCTCACCTGAAACACAACCACAGCAGCCAGCATCTAAAATATCAAGAAGCCTTGAGAATGAGCTGCCGTCAGGGTGCTTTGAACGCTCCCAACGCTTTTTTGATTTTTTAATCTGATATGAGCCACAATGTTTGCTGAAAGATGAACTACTGCTTCTGTTCACATGCTTCTCAGCCCTTTGATCTGTAATGACTCTCATAATAAGCAACGTTTGGCCATTCTTATTATTTCATTCTCCAGCTGCAGAGATCAGCCTATCAACATCGAGGCAGACGAGCGTAAGCTGTTATATAAAGGTGGCCGCCTCAAAGAATGTTGCACAGTTGCAGTTTTCACATTGCTGTGGAATTCATATTCACTTAGGCACTGTTTCATTTCAAATCATTTCCAAGAGTTACAGTACATCTAGAAAAGAAAAAGAAATAGCACATCAAAGAAGAAACCTAAAAGTGCAGGAGTAAAACAAATCCTGCTGTAGTAAGTATAACCTACGACCTCGCTCAGGCTGCCGAGTGTCCGGAGTGGAGGAGAGGGGTGAACGTGTGCCTCCAGCGGCCAGTGTGGGTACACATCCCAGCTTTTCCAGGGTTGTTGTATTTTTTAAATGAATTCTCCTGCTCTTCAAGCACAGCTCTCCCTTTTGCTTTGTGAACATTTCCAAAATTGTGAAAAGTGCTCAAGAGCTCAGTGCCATTACTCCCACCACCATCACTGCTAACATCATTCTCCCTCCACTCAGATATCTCTGCAGCTTGAACTTGTAACAGCAGCATAAATCAGAAATGACGATAATCACAAGGCTCAACTTTCCTCCTAATCGACTCCATTTGTGCACCATAAGTAGTTGTGAATAAATCTCAGTTCGTGTTCTTATCTAATATATAAAGCAGAGTCGATGTATGTATGTATGTGTGTGTGTATGTTCGTTTGTCTGCCATACAAATCTGCACTGGGCGTCTGACCGCCACCAAACTGGGCATGGGGCTCCTTTGTGACCAGGAGGAGGTCATGGGGTGTGTTTGGTTGGGAAAAATATTCGTGGTGAAGCGCAGGGCACCTTTTCACAGACACAACGTTCGGCACACGTCCCCGTACTTATCCTCAACAAAATGGCCGCACGATGCAACAGACGTTCATTGTGGCGCCATCTAGCGGCAGCTTTGGTCTCTGTGCATTGCTCTTTACCCATGTTTCTTTAAATTGCCAAGAGATGGCGGAAGTGTCCAAGTATGAGAAGGCTGACTGCTTTGATCGGGTGAAGGGGGACTGCTGTATGGATGTAAAACGTGAACAACCCAGTGCATGTGACCAGCTGAAACACCCGCGGTTCCGCGGGTAACACTCCCAAACGCACTGATAGTGCTGTATTTCATTCGCCAACGTCCGTTATATGGCAGCACGTTTGAACAGAGACTTGCCTTAAAAAGATAGCATCCTTCCTCCACCATTTTCCCCAAACACAGCACTGGTTGTATGTCACTTCTCTCTGTAGTTACCATCACCAACGTCCATTAGATGACATCACAGTTCAACACAGACGCTCCTTACAAACAGACCACCCCTCCCTGCCATTTTTCCCAGTACGGTTTCAGTGCTATTCTTTCTCACTGGCTTTCCGTATTTGTGGTGCTATTTGCTCTCTTTCCGACTCACAGTACGATTTCAGTGTTGCTCTTTCTGACTGACTGGTGCTATTTGTTCGCTTTCCGATGTATTGTAAATACAGGTGGTCCTCGGGTTACAACGTTTTGAGTTTACAATGCTCACTCCCATAAAAACTTAAAAAAATTGAGACATGAGAAGGAATAAAGGTAAGGATTTTTTTACACTCATTTTTTCTGTTACTACAGTACAGTGTACAGTATAGTATATTTATGTCTTTTTCTTTTTTCTCAGGCTTAGATTTTGTGTTTTTATATTCTAGATTATGATTTTGCAAATGTGTTAAGATAGGTAAGTGACTTAGGCTAGAGTGTGTTTCGACTTACACCAAAATTCGGGTTACATCACTGTTGTAGGAGTGGAACTGTGTCGTAACCCGAGGACCCCTGTGATGTAAATTCATCTCACTGTGGTGCTTATTCCGCACGTAATACCATGTATCACATTATAATTGTTCTGCTTTTCGCTATTATACCCATGCCACCGAAAAAAAGACGTAGAACTGGAAGGTCCACTTCAGATGCTAGAAGAAACTCTATTTGAAGGGTGTCTGAAACGTCACAGCAGACAGAATCCAGAGTGGAGCAACTTACAATAAAATGTGAATCACAAAACTGTTTGTTCTATTTCTATGTTCTGTTTCTTTCATTTGGGAAATTCACCGGTTATAGATTCCCAGCCAACGCCGGGTACTCCTGCTAGTAGTAAATAAATGTGAAACTGCTACAGGGGACTGTCCACTGCTTTTAGTAGGCTCCTATTGAGATATACTGTTAAGATGGTTCAAATGATAAAAACCAGCAACATACCTCTGACAATTTTCAGCATTTGCTGATTCAGAATAGCGGATAATTTTGAGTCATTCAAAGCATAATTTGGTTCCCTCCTACATGTCAGAAGATTGTGACACTAGGGGTCGCTGTTTCCCCGTGAACCCCGCAGACAAACGTCCAAGACACCAAGTAAAAGCACTTAGAAATATTTTAATTTCTTCTGTTCGATATTGTGCCACAGTAGACACCACTAACACCATCATAAACGATAAATCAATACAAATAAATCAATCCTCCTGTCCTCCCAGCAGCACCGTCACTCTACCATCCAACTCTGGCTCAGCTTGCTGGGTCTCGCTTTGTCCTTTATATAGCCCTTGACCCGGAAGTGCTCCTGTTCTTCTGTTCGTGTGACTCCATAGCACTTCTGGGTCAGATAAAGACTTACAGTATTTTTTTCTTCAGCCCGGAAGTACTTCTGTTTCTCTGTCCTCGTGACTTGGGAGTACTTCCGGGCTACCGGGAAAAATAAAAATCCCCGTGTCTCCCTGCAGCATCACACGATGGCACCCACGGCACCCAGCAGGGCTGTGAAGCTGAATTCCATCTCCCATGGTGCCCTGCGGGAATCCGGGGCACCTCCATGCTGCAGGGAAGACGCCATCTAGCGTCTTGGATGTGTCGGCCGGGATGAGCTGCCGGCCGTCCATCATAAGATGTGTGGTGTTAAGATTAAATAGTCATTCTAATTAGGACCAGAGTCTGCATATATACTGCACCACAGGCTGACATCCAATCTAAGGATGGCACATACTTGCCTTCACAGGTTCAGAAAACCCGCTGTTAAAGCACTGGCATTAAGTATGCTGACCCTGTTTTGATATGAATGCTTACATTCATAAGCAATCTGCTGCACTGCATTCCCAGCACTCCGCCTGCTGAACAGTGGCTTGCCTCCACATCTGGTGATACTGTCTATACGACACCTGCTTGACAACAGATGCTATAAGAAATGTCATTTGCTTGCGTCTCAGAAACACTTATATCCCAATACAAGTGAAGAGCCTTGTGGATCTGTTAATATGGAGATATTCTGCCTAATTCAAAATGCATCACGCGGTGGCATTTCAATGTAGACCTGCCTAAACATTCATTAAACCACCCATCCCTCCATTTTCTGAACCCACCAAATCCATTTCAGTGCTACCCAGAACTGAAGGCTATTCTTCTAAGATCAAGTGTAAAACATTAACCAACCATGGATGGGGTAACAGCCATTCAAAGGTCAACCATGTACACACTGACAATTTAGAATTACCAAATGGCTAACTACAGTATATACAGCTTTGAGAAATCTGGAATTGCACCCTCCGTCCACACAAGACTTCAGCCAAATGCAAAGTGAAATTCAATTCTAGCATTCGCTTCCCAAGTAGCTGGATTGACGACAACCACTGCTTAAGTGGAAAATTGGCGTTCGTGCCTTCCTGAAGCCCACCACACAACATCTATAAGCAACGCCTCTTGCATTCTTGTCCCCTCACACTCCAAGAAGATCTCCATGTTCTGAAATGGACAGTCAATGCGTGAATAGTTAATCATGGGGTGCAAGAGGAGGCCAGACTTGAAACACATCTTGAGCAAATTCCAGAATTAGACAAGGTGGCCGACTCTGACTCAAAAACAAAGGATTAAGGCAGATGTGAATAAGTACACCCCCCACTATCCACTATCGTAATGGGAACACTGGGGGAAAATGCAAATTCAAGATTGCTTGACCAGTAGAAGAATGTAAGATTTAAGGAGTCACAATCATGCAACTGTTTTTCCTGTTGTGAATACTGATAGAGCCCTGTGGTGGGCTGGCGCCCTGCCCGGGGTTTGTTTCCTGCCTTGCGCCCTGTGTGGGCTGGAATTGGCTCCAGCAGACCCCCGTGACCCTCTAGTTAGGATATAGCAGGTTGGATAATGGATGGATGGATGGAATACTGATAGAAAAATGAAGACATTTACAAACTTTATTTTCCGGATACAAACCCTACCCCCGGCTGTTGTGTTTGGGACACCACATCGTTACCACATCCCCAACTACCTCATATAGCTTGTCTCTTCTTCACTGCTACTTCATCTCATAACCATTGGTGAAGGTGGAGATATAAACTAACAAGAAAATCAAAAGCTTCACCCAAGGACTTAACTTCTACATCTCCACCTTGGTCTGGTACAACATCATCAGGACCGTCCTCACCACACTCTTTCGCTCTATCAGTCAGATCACCCCTCCATTCTTCACTGAACAAGACCCAAGAGTATCTGAAAGCCCTCACTCCAGGCAGCTGATCCCCTGTAACCCGCAGAGCACAAGCCACTCTTTGCCTTGATGGGACTACGACCTGAGGTTTCGAGGCCCAAATTCACACTTGACTGCACATCACCCAAGCGTGCTGGAGATGACAGCCTAAAGAGGCCAAGTGGACAGTGTGGCCTGTGAAGTGCAGACTGCAGATCAGATAATCTAAATGGCTCGGCTACATTTTCCATGACAGTGACAAATGTAAGTGGTGACAAGGAGCGTCCTTTGAGGAGTCACATGTCAGCTTTAAATGGACTGACGCTCCCAGCCTAGGCACCGTTGAACTTTCCACCACTAAAATCAGCCAGATCTCACGAGATTACAACAGAAATGATGGGGCTGGAGAGAGCCAGCGTGCTGCGTGTTGATTAGCACGTGCAAGTAAGAATTTCACTGTGCTGTGTACACCTGACAATAATAACTTTATAGCTATAAAAAGGCGCTGATTGTTTTGAAGTAGCCTCTATTAACTGAGGGCATTCTTCTTTTTATTGTTGCCTCAGTTGAGCCAAGCTAGCTGAACAGCTTTTCTGAGGCTTTGCCTCCGACTTTCTTTGGAATTGAAGTCAAGGCCATGACTGAGCCTCTCAAAGGCGTTTGTTTTCTTTGTAAGGAGCTACATTGTGCCAGCGACAGTGAGCTTTGGATCCCTGTCCCGTAATTTGGTTTTCTGGGTGATTCTTGTCTAATATTTCTTGT
Organism: Polypterus senegalus; assembly: GCF_016835505.1. NCBI lineage: Eukaryota > Metazoa > Chordata > Cladistia > Polypteriformes > Polypteridae > Polypterus > Polypterus senegalus. The sequence continues at coordinate 63,574,451 of NC_053167.1, read as the reverse complement.
GTTCATTCATCCTTCTGTCTATTTTGACAAACCTGCCAGACCAAGTTACTAAAAGGCATCCCCATAATATGATGCTACCCACCAGTATACTCTGGAATGTGGATGGCGAGACTTCACTGGTGCACGATATTTCATTTGTACCATGCATCCTACAAAGCACTCAGAGCAAAATGTTCTCATTTACTTTCCACTGTATTTGTAATTTGTAAGTAACGTTTCACAAACATTTTGGAAATAAAAAGGTACATTTTTTTCCACACACAAAGATCTTTCTTGTAGAACGCCTTTGGGACGGATTATCCTGAACATCGTCTTTAGCTAGTGGCACCGATGTCTGTAAATCATTCGGGGTCTCAGCTGGCCTTGCAATGCCTTCACTCAGAAATGCCTCTTGCTCGGGGAAAACATAAAGATAATTCTTAAACCTGCTTAATCCACTTCTGAGTCAAAGGGGAGCTGGAATCGGTCCAGTGGGTGCATGGCAGGAAACAACTGCGGACCAGTGCATTGCAGGACCCACTCACTCACACAACCGTAGTCAAATGTAGAATGTTCAGACAACCACAAAGTGTGACATTCAAACACAGGACCCCAGGAGGACTCCAGGAGGCAGCAGCGCTAACCAATGTTGCCCTGTGCTACCCACCATGAAAATCAGCCAGACAGTCAGTCATTGTCCAACCCACTATATGCTAACTACTGGAGCCAATCCCAGCCAACACAGAGCGCAAGGTAGGAACAAATCCCGGGCAGGGTGCCAGCCCACCGCAGGGCACACACTAGGGGCAATTTAGGATCGCCAATGCACCTAACCTGCATGTCTTTGGACTGTGGGAGGAAAGTCATGCAGACACGGGGAGAGCATACAAACTCCACCCAGGGAGGACCCAAGAAGCGAACCCTGGTCTCCTTACTGCGAGGCAGCAGTGCTACCCACTGCGCCACCGTGCTGCCCTCACCATGAAAATGAGATTTACAAAATGAAGCATTCTCACTGTTTAGGTATTAAGTCCTTACAGTATTTCTGTAGGGGTGCATCACTTATTGCTCGACTCTTCATATACTGTATGAGAACTCAGGGTGCACATTTACATTTATCCAGTTAGAAGATACTTCTATCCAAAGTGGCATACAAGAGAGGTCAGTATAACTTTGGTTATAATATCAGCCCAGCGTCTTTTTTGAAATTAGTGTTACACAAGTGTCTGCTAAAATCTGTCGGAGGGATCTGTAGTAAGGTGGTTCTAACGCTGCTACATTTTCGTTTAAAACTGCAGGTATTAGTCTTCATTTTCACCTTTCATCCACACTGCCTCAGAGATTTTAACTTTTGAAAACGGGCTCCAGAGTCGTATATCTCTGAAAATGGTGGCTCAGCATTGCAGTGTGGATGGGTGAAAATGGAGAATTTTGAAAACCCTGACTTTAATTGTGATCTGACTGGCTCATGCTTATGACGGGGCACTTTCCTGATTAGTTCCTGCTCATTCCATTTTCTCAGCCGCTTTGTTCGCCTTAAACTGGTTCGTTGCTCTTAATTACAATTCCCCTCCATCACCAGTCCAAACAAATCAGTTTGTTTTTTTATGTATTCGCCATTGCTGTTCTCTGTGTGCAAATGCAAGCTGCAAGTGAATGTCTAACATGGAGGACATTTCCTTTGGTGTTTGCTGATGCATGCATGGCCAATGTAGGTGAACAGCTACACCAAGTGTGTTTATTGTCACATTGTCACCTAAATAAGCCTAGAGCTGGGAGAATGGAGGCAGTGGCCTTCTGGTAAGGAGAATTAGTGATGAGAAGTTTAAACAAATGTGTATCCTCATAGGTGATAGTTCTGTATTTAGTCATCTATTCTTGTATTTTGCCTTGACAGTCGTCTCGGAGATCTGCGCCTGAATGTTGTGAGGACTACTGAGCAAGAACAGAGCAGTTTGTACTGCTGTATTGGATTCCTGAGGTGACAATGGCAGGCTGGTCATCTAGCTCTGTGCAGAGGATTACTTGTGTTCTGTTTTGTGCGTTGTATTTACCCCATTTTGTGACACCCAGCCTACTAGGAAGGGTAGGATTATCTCTCTCTGAATGGCCCTTCCTAAGGTTTCTTCCAGTTTTTTGAGAGTTTTTTCTTATCTTCTTTGGGGGTCAAGACTGGGGGGCTGTCAAAAAATAGAGCCTGTTAAGGCTCATTGAGGCATTCCTTGTGTGATTTTGGACTATGCAAGAAATAAGTTGTTGTTGTTATTATTATTGAAGTGGTCAGATAGTGCTGGAAAAGAAAGAATACGAAGAATAAAAGACTTGAAGCTGGGCAGGATACCTGCTCCCACTATTAAAGCCTGATTAAGGTCTTAAGGTGTTTCATTGTTTTAATTAATTCCCATGTTACTCTTAATCTATAAACACAATGCCTCCAATCCTTAATATTCTTGTTGCTTCTGCGTCAGTGCTGGATTAATTGAACAAAGCAAGCCCGTGGATTACAATATTATATGTGTACATTATACTGTCATAGGCCATGAATGGTAGCTGGTGTTTTAAATCCATCCATCCATCCATCCATCCATCCATCCATCCATCCTCTTCCGCTTATCCGAGGTCGGGTCGCGGGGGCAGCAGCTTAAGCAGAGAGGCCCAGACTTCCCTCTCCCCGGCCACTTCTTCCAGCTCTTCCGGGAGAATCCCAAGGTGTTCACAGGCCAGCCGGGAGACATAGTCCTTCCAGCATGTCCTGGGTCTTCCCCGGGGCCTCCTCACGGTTGGGCGTGCCCAGAACACCTCACCAGGGAGGCGTCCAGGAGGCATCCTGATCAGATGCCCGAGCCACCTCATCTGACTCCTCCCAGATGACTGAGCTTCTCACCCTATCTTTAAGGGAAAGCCCAGACACCCTGCGGAGGAAACTCATTTCAGCCGCTTGTATTCGCAATCTCATTCTTTCGGTCACTACCCATAGCTTATGACCATAGGTGAGGGTAGGAGTGTAGATCGACTGGTAAATTGAGAGCTTTGCCTTACGGCTTAACTCCTTTTTCACCACGACAGACCGATGGAGAGCCCGCATCACTGCGGCTGCCGCACCGATCCGCCTGTCGATCTCACGCTCCATTCTTCCCTCACTCGTGAACAAGACCCCGAGATACTTGAACTCCTCCACTTGGGGCAGGATCTCTCCCCCAACCCTGAGAGGGCACTCTACCCTTTTCCGGCTGAGGACCATGGTCATGGATTTGGAGGTGCTGATTCCCATCCCAGCCGCTTCACACTCAGCTGCGAACCGATTCAGAGAGAGCTGAAGATCACGGCCTGATGAAGCAAACAGGACAACATCATCAGCAAAAAGCAGTGACCCAAACCTGAGTCCACCAAACCGGACCCCCTCAATACCCTGGCTACGCCTAGAAATTCTATCCATAAAAGTTATGAACAAAATCGGTGACAAAGGGCAGCCCTGGCGGAGTCCAACTCTCACTGGAAACGAGCTCGACTTACTGCCGGCAATGCGGACCAATCTCTGACACCTTATGGCCACAGCTCTGGTCAACCGCCTCAACAATAGAGTCACGGAACATGGCCCATTCAGACTCAATGTCCCCCACCTCTCTCGGGACGTGGTCGAAGTTCTGCCGGAGGTGGGAGTTAAAGCTACTTCTGACAGGGGACTCTACCAGATGTTCACAGACCCTCACAACACGTTTGGGCCTACCAGGCCTAACCGGCATCCTCCCCCACCATCGAAGCCAACTCACCACCAGGTGGTGATCAGTTGACAGCTCCGCCCCTCTCTTCACCTGAGTGTCCAAGACATGTGGCCGCAAGTCCGACAACACGACTACAAAGCTCTGTTATACAGGGCTTTATGGCCCTGGTAGGGCCATCCAAGGCAAACTGGTCCTAGGTGAGGGATGAGACAATCAGCAGTTCAATAGACCTTCTATGACAAATAAAAAATTTGGACAACGTTTTCCCTCGCCCAGACGCGGGTCACCGGGGCCCCCCTCTGGAGACAGGCCTGGAGGTGGGGCTTGATGGAGAGCGTCTGGTGGCCGGGCCTGCACCCATGGGACTCGGCCGGGCACAGCCCGAAAAGAAATTGTGGGTCCCCCTTCTCATGGGCTCACCACCTATGGGAGGGGCCAAGGATGTCAGGTACAGTGTGAGCTGGGTGGTGGCAAAAGGCGGCTACAGAAGCTGGCTACAGAAGCTGGCTCTTGGGACGTGGAATGTCACCTCTCTGAAGGGGAAGAAGCCTGAGCTAGTGCGCGAGGTCGAGAGGTTCTGGCTAGATATAGTCGGACTCACCTCGACGCACAGCTTGGACTCTGGAACCAATCTCCTTGAGAGTGGCTAGACTCTTTAGCATTCTGGAGTTGTCCCCAGTGAGAGACGCCGAGCAGGTGTGGGCATACTTATTGCCCCCCAACTTGGAGCCTGTACATTGGGGTTTACCCCGGTGGACGAGAGGGTGGCCTCCCTCTGCCTTTGGGTGGGGGGACGGGTCCTGACTGTTGTTTGTGCGTATGTGCCGAACAGCAGTTTGGAGTACCCACCCTTTTTGGAGTCCCTGGAGGAGGTGCTAGAGGGCATACCTTTTGGGGACTCCCTCGTTCTGCTGGGAGACTTCAATGCTCACGTGGGCAATGACAGTGTGACCTGGAAGATCTGAACCCGATCTGAACCCGATGTTTTGTTATTGGACTTCTGTGCTTGTCATGGATTGTCCATAACGAACACCATGTTCAAGCATAGGGGTGTTCATATGTGCACTTGGCACCAGGACACCCTAGGCCTCAGTGTTATAAATGATCACTTTAAAATATTCTGGACTGGCAGAAAGTGCTCTTCATAGAGCGGAGCTTTCTAAAGTGCTGCACAACGAGCTCCGTTTTCTATAAAGATTCAGCAGTTCGGTGTACAGTAGCTGCAGTAGTGCTGCCATGTTGTGAAGACCGTTGCACATTACAGATAGAAATTAGGATGTATGTGCAGATTATATGCTTTAATGTTTTCACCTTTTTCTTATCAAAAACTCTTAGACCTCACATAATTTCTTTCTTTTCTTAATTAATAAAGAGATATAGTTTAGGGCTGAAAATATGACCCCTGGTGCTGGGCCATTTTTCTTCTGCTTCAGTTCACCAGTTCTTTAGATACTTATAGAAGACAAAATGAAATATAAGATAAAATGTCAGTTAAAGTACAACCAAAACGAGAACTTGTTTCAGCAGAATCTTTGACCCTAACTGGAAAGTCACGGAACGAGGGAGTGAAGTCATCCGTATAGTGTTTAGTCTAGCAGCTCGCCCGCCTTGACAGCCACGGCTCAGTTACAGGCTATCTGACCCACACATGAGACTTGGCAACAGCAAGACCTCTGCATTATTGATGAGGAAGGTGAAATTTAGGCTGATGCCGTGAAATATTATTTACATGTCCTCATCGATTTATACATTATGCAGCATGTAAAGTATTCACTAGATGAATTTCATCGTGTATCATAGTTGTTAGCTTTTTTTTAATTAAGCATAAGCATAAGTAAAACTGCAATATAATATCAGAATAGATTTATTTTATTAAGAAATCCATTAAAATGCAAGCAAGGTGCATCATTGAGTCAAGGTTGTTTTGTCAAGGCTAAATTTTCTGGCTTTTGTTTTTTTTTTTTACTTGAAATTGAAAGATAAAAAGAAATGACAAACAACATTAAAACATTGTTGTTTGAAAAATTTTAATCTGATGGTGGGTGCCACTTGGAAAAAAAGTGCTACAAGGTCAAACTATATCAAAAACAGAGGGATTTTATTAAGCAAACCGAGTGGCTTGGACATTCAAAGGGATACACACATGAGCAACACTAACCAAAGCCAGGGTATACCCTCCTGCCCTGGATCTCTGTCCCACCTGCCTACCTCAAAACGTGCACCGCCGGCCAATTCTCCCTTCTACCCTCCACTTTGTGCCAGCTGAGCCCTCATCCAAGCTCACCTCCTGATTCCGCACTCACTTTGGCTCACTGCTTAAGCCCCACCATGGAGGCAATGCTGGGTCAACCCCTGTGTGGTCAGAAGTAAAAGATAATTAATACTCAACATGTTACTGAAGTCTGTGAGCAGATCTTCTTTTCTTTATACACACATATGCATGTAAATATTTATCTTGCTACAGAAATAAAAGTATGTTAATTGAAGATAGATAAAGGAATAAAGAAGTATGGATATTAAAAAAATGCAGTTTGAAAGTCCCCAGTAAGCTACTGAATGTCTGATGTGCTTTGGTCGAAATAGGGTGGTGTGGAGTGGGAGGAAGGAAAGGGGCTCTAATTACACAAAAGGTTACCCTGGCCACTGGCGTGCTCATAATCAGTAGAGATTAGTATATCATTTCTTATGTTTCGATTGTCAGATGAGTACAGAATATGATTTCCTAATGTACTGCCATCTAATTGGACTCACTTTGTTTGTCGTTGTATCTCTGTTCTGGCCACTTGTTTTAGTAGGTCTACAACTCCCAGGGAGCGTAACTTTCACTCCTGAGCCCAGTGATGCTTTTACACTGTCCTGAGGCCATTCAGAAAATTATACTTAAGCAGCCGCAGACTGCCTTGTACCCCTTATGTGCTAACCTAATTAAATGAGCCATCCGTCCAGGGCTGCTTCTGGCTACAGAAATTAGGAGACTGGCCTGCAGTTCCTCCCAGGAGTCCACTCTTATCCTCTGTTAGATTAGGAAAATTCTTATGGTATCCTGCCCATTCCCCACAAGACCTCTTGTACTCTTATGCCCACTTGGTAGTCCCAAGAAACACACACTGGCACTTGAACTCTTGTCGTCAGAGTGTATTTCTCTCCCAATATCTTGGCCTTCCTTTGCCACTGGTTTGCCTCTAATTCTCCTGAAACCCTTTGCAGTTTTTAATAATAACTAAATCATCTGTGCAGAAGATGGCAGGGTCTCTGCTATCGCATGTCTCGAGTGTTGCACTTCCCCAATGGGAATTCTTCATGGCTTACATTATTAATGTAGTTTCTCAAATTTTATACCTGTG
>NC_053167.1:62627406-62662406 GCF_016835505.1 Polypterus senegalus | reverse complement strand
AGTGGTAAACATAAAAAAAGAAACCGCCACAATGATTATACAGGTGCCGGTCATAAAATTAGAATATCATGACAAAGTTGATTTATTTCAGTAATTCCATTCAAAAAGTGAAACTTGTATATTAGATTCATTCATTACACACAGACTGATGTATTTGAAATGTTTATTTCTTTTAATGTTGATGATTATAACTGACAACTAATAAAAGTCCCAAATTCAGTATCTCGGAAAATTAGAATATCAATTAAGTCCAATGCAAAAAAAGGATTTTTAGAAATGTTGGCAAACTGAAAAGAATGAGCATGTACAGCACTCAATATTTAGTTGGGGCTCCTTTGGCCTGGATTACTGCAGCAATGCGGCGTGGCATGTAGTCGATCAGTCTGTGGCACTGCTCAGGTGTTATGAGATCCCATGTTGCTCTGATAGTGGTCTTCAGCTCTTCTGAATTTTTGGGTTCTGGGTATTGCACCTTCCTTTTCACAATACCTCATAGATTTTCTATGGAGTTAAGGTCAGGCGAGTTTGCTGGCCAATCAAGAACAGGGATACCATGGTTCTTAAACCAGGTACTGGTAGTTTTGGCACTTTGTGCAGGTGCCAGGTCCTGTTGGAAAATGAAATCTGCATCTCCATAAAGTTCGTCAAATGGACCAACACCAGCAGATGACATGGCACCCCAAACCATCACTGACTGTGGAAACTTTACACTGGACCTCAAGCAACGTGGATTCTGTGCCTCTCCTCTCTTCCTCCAGACACTGGGACCTTGATTTCCAAAGGAAATGCAAAATTTACTTTCATCAGAGAACATAACTTTGGACCACTCAGCAGCAGTTTTGTCTTTAGCCCAGGTGAGACGCTTCTGACGCTGTCTCTTGTTTAAGAGTGGCTTGACACAAGGAATGCAACAGCTGAAACCCATGTCTTGCATAGGTCTGTGAGTGGTGGTTCTTGAAGCACTGACTCCAGCTGCAGTCCACTCTTTGTGAATCTCCCCCACAGTTTTGAATGGGTTTTGTTTCACAATCCTCTCCAGGGTGCGGTTATCCCTATTCTTGTACACTTTTTTCTACCACGTTGTCCTTCCCTTCGCCTCTCTATTAATGTGCTTGGACACAGAGCTCTGTGAACAGCCAGCCTCTTTAGCAATGACCTTTTGTGTCTTGCCCTCCTTGTGCAAGGTGTCAATGGTCGTCTTTTGGACAACTGTCAAGTCAGCAGTCTTCCCCATGATTGTGTAGCCTACAGAACTAGACTGAGAGACCATTTAAAGGGTTTTGCAGATGTTTTGAGTTAATTAGCTGATTAGAGTGTGGCAACCAGGTGTCTTCAATATTGAACCTTTTCACAATATTCTAATTTTCTGAGATACTGAATTTGGGACTTTCATTAGTTGTCAGTTATAATCATCAAAATTAAAAGAAATAAACATTTGAAATACATCAGTCTCTGTGTAATGAATGAATCTAATATACAAGTTTCACTTTTTGAATGGAATTACTGAAATAAATCAACTTTGTCATGATATTCTAATTTTATGACCGCCACCTGTATGTGTGAGAGAAAACTAAACTTGCTATCGCTGTGGGTGGTGCTGGCACTTGACAGATCCACTGTCTTGTGTTCATATCTCTGGCTTGGTTGGTGCCCATATGAATTCTGCAATTCTCCCTTTGTCTCGGTGGGTCTCCATTCCTGTTCCCTGCACATGTGCTGGTTATGTTGATTGGTTCTGTTTGGGAATTTGCAAGTTGGCCTAATGAGGCACTGGACTGATTCCTGTGCTGCATCTAACCTCCATGACCATAAATTGGATTAAGCAGGGTGGGGAGAACGTTTTATTCTGAGAAATCAGCATTTTTTACAGTGATACTATAATCAAACCTTTAAGACAAACAGAAAGCAGTGCCACCCCTGATCCCCCTTGTTAAGTAAGGTTGCTTATTTTCTGTCCAAATTAAATATAAAATTTCTCTGTATCCAATCAATGGCTGGGAGACACATGGAATAAGCTACCAAGTAGTATGGTAGACAGTAAGACTTTTGGGACTTTCACAACTAGACTTAATTTTTTGTTTTTACAAGAATTAAGTGGATAGGACTGGGAAGCTTTGTTGGGCTGAATGGCCTGTCCTCATCTAGATTGTTCTAATGTTTATATATGCATGCCTTGTGCTGCCAGGATATGCTCCAGCCTCCCACAACTGGCTTGAGAATGTTACATTGTTAGAATTCATTTTTTGGAACCCCTCAGAAAAGGACATGTCCTTATGTCCTGGGATGCACTTGGTCGCTCTCCTCTGCACAGCTTCAATTGTATACAGTAAAACCCCAGAAGCACAAATGTACCTATGCATGTACAACATGTAGCACAACTGGTTTTTCGTGCCCAAAAATGCATCAGAACACAAGCAAATTCCCTAAGTAAACACGTTCTGATCACATGGGTGCCTTCCGCGTCGTATAAAAAGCCTTGAAACATTAAGTGCGGCACTACCAAGTGCTTTGTAAACAATGTTCCTTTGCTGCAGATGTTCTATCAGACGGTTGTGGCAAGTGCCCTCTTCTATGCAGTAGTGTGCTGGGGAGGCAGCATAAAGGAGGACGCCTCACGCCTAGACAAACTGGTGTGGAAGGCAGGCTCTATTGTAGGCACGGAGCTGGACAGTTTGACATCCGTGGCAGAGCGATGAGCGCTGAGCAGGCTCCTGTCAATCATGGAGAATCCACTGCATCCACTAAACAGTATTATCTCCAGACAGAGGAGAAGCTTCAGCGACAGACTGCTGTCACTGTACTGCTCCACTGACATACTGAGGAGATCATTCCTCCCCCACATTAAGTGACTCTTCAATTATACCCAGAAGGGTGGACATTAATATTATACAAAGTTATTGTTGTTATACCTGCATTTTTATCACTCTTTAATATAGTATTGTTTTTTATTAGTATGCTGCTGCTGGAGTATGTGAATTTCCCCTTGGGATTAATAAAGTATCTATCTATCTATTTAGTGATGATTTTGTGCTTTTTCCTAAATAATAATGGGTCCAAAGAAAGCTACAGAGGTAAGCACAAAACCAAAGAAGTTACAATGATCAGTAACAATAGAAACAAAGAAAGAAATGATCGAAACATATGAGAGAGGTATACAGGTGACTGATCTTGCAGCTTCATAAGGCATGAGTAAATCTATCTACAATTTTGAAAAACAAAGAAGAAATTAAGAAAATTAAGTTTCCAAGGGTGTGACACATGTACTCACTAAAAACAGACCACCTGCAATAGATGAATTTGAAAGATTATTGTTATTTTGGATAACTGAAAGACAGTGTGCTGGTGATAGCCTATCGGAGGCTATTATTTGTGAAAAGGCTAGGGCAATACATGCTGATATTGCAAATAATTATCCTTCAGGTAGTGCTTATAGGGAATGTTCTGTTACAGTCAATTTTCTTTTTTAATTTCAATTACGTGGGTTATGCTATGCTTATTCTTATGTCGATCTCTTGCAGTGTACAATTTATTCTTTATTCATGTGTTTTTCCATAAATCAATATTTTAATGCAGTAAACTCAATTATGGGTATTAAATAGGTTATGCATGGGAGTCTTGGAACTGATTAATTCTATTTCCATTATTTCTTATGGGATGAACTGCCCTTGTCCACGACCAATTCAGTCCACAACCAGTTTTCAGGGGTGAATGTTTGTGCTGTTGGGTTTTACTATACTTCGAATATAACCAAACATTGTATCTTTTGCATATTGCCTAAAAACAGAAAATGTTGCATCAACATACTTCACCAAATTTACAAAAGGTGCTTCATGAAAGTCAGCAGCACCCATGTTGTATTTATAATTATTGTTCCTTTAGTAAAAATGTAATACTTGCATTGTACAACATAAAGTGCCATGAAGGACAGAAAGGTATGCTGGCTGGATGGACAAATTACTATTTGCCTGGCCGGAGGTTTTTAAAGGATTGAGCAGTGGAAGCCAGAGGGACAGGAGCAGTTCACCTCCCATATGATAAACAGTAGTCCTCCCAAGTCATCCCAATGTTTGGACATTCACAGGGGTACATTGGGGTTGATAGTCTGGAAATGCAGCTCTGTCTGGGTCTCAGGGTGCTGTTAGTGGGAGGATCTCCCTAGTTTCTACATGACCCTGAAGTGCATTCCAAGAGGCCGCCCTGTGACACCAGAAGCATTCCTGGACCCTGCTTAAACAAAGCTGGCCTCCTCACCTGGATGAGTTGGGAGGCAGCAAGTGACACTCAACAGGAGGAGCAGAAGGAGAGAAAGGAAAATATTCACTAAATTACCGTGGCATGCAAAAATTTGGGCACCTTGCTTAAAATGCCTGTTACTGTGAATAGATAAGTGAGCCAAAGATGAACTGATCACCAGAAAGCATAAAGTTAAAGATGACACCATTTCTTTAACATTTTCCACAAGATTACATTTTTATTTCCACTATTCACATTTACAAAATGCCAAAAAATTTAAAAGAGACTGAAACAAATGTTTGGGCACCCGACACAGTCAGTACTTAGTGACACCCCCTTTGGCAAGTATCACAGCTTGTATTCTCTTTTTTTTTTTTTAGCCAGTTCTTACTTTTTTTTCACCAATTCGCCCTTGTGGAAGGCTTCCAATTCTGCAGGATTCTTGGGCCGTCTTGCATGCACTGCTTTTTTGAGATCTATCCACAGATTTTCAATGATGTTTAGGATGGGGGACTGTGAGGCTGCAAAACCATCAGCTTGTGCCTCTTGAGGTATTCCATTGTAGATTCTGAGGTGTGTTTCAGATCATTATCTTGTTTTAGGACCCATTCTCTTTTTAACTTCAACTCCGCCACCCCCCTCCCCCCCTCCCACAGATGGCAGGATGCCTCCTCCCAGAATTTGAAATGTCATGTTCCCTGATTGATCCACCCCCATGTTTAATAGTTGGAGAGGTGTTCTTTTCCTGAAATGTGGCCACCTTTTTTCTTCAAAAACACTTTTGCGCATTTTGGCCAAAAAGTTCTATTTTGACTTCATCAGTCCACTGGACTTGTTTTTCCAGAATGCATCAGGCTTGTTTGGATGTTCACTTGCAAACTTCAGATGCTGAATATTGGGGCTAGGATGCAGGAATAGTTTTTTTCTGCTGACTCTACCATGATGTTCATATTTGTTCAGGTGTTGCTGTACAGTAGAACAGTGCACCACCACTCCAGAGCCTGCTAAATCTTCCTGAAGGTCTTTTGCAGACAAACAGGGGGGTTTTAGTTGCCTTTCAAGCAATCTAACAATCATTTTTTTCAGAAGGTTTTCTTGGTCTTCCAGACATCACCTTGACCTCCACCATTCCTATTAACTATCATTTCTTAATAACATTATGAACTGAGGAAACAGATACCCAAAAATACTTTGCTTTCTTAATACAGCCTTTTCCTGCTTTGTGAACATTATTTTTCAGAGTGCTAGGAGGCTGAGCCCATTACTATTGATTGTTGGACAAGATTTAAGGAGTCAGAGAATTTATACAGCTTTGCAATTTGCATCACCTGGGTTTTCCCCAATGATGACTGTGAACAAGCCATAGCCCTAACAAGCTAATGAAGATCTTGTGAAAAGATATCCAAGGCCTCAAATATCTTGGGGTCATCCAAAGGTTTTGCATAGTGCTCCTTTCCTTTTTTCACTGTACAATTGTACAGAAAAAATATTCACTAACCTTGCATAAAATACTGAAAAGAAATGTGTCATCTGTAATGTTATGTGTCTTGGTGATCAGCTTATCTTCTGCTCATTTAACTATTCACAGTAACAAGACATTTTTAAGCAAGGGTGCCCAAACGTTTGCATGCTACTATATCTTTGTGGTTTGTTCACTTTTATTTATGTAAATAAAATCCTTTATTTGAACCCGAGACTGTGCTGGGTACTACTGTGTTCGAGTTTCTGGGCTCATTGGTGCCCCCTTGTGGTTACAGTATATATTAAGGTAATGGTCCAAAAAGAGACCACAAAAGACTACATTGATGACTTCATCCCATGTAGAACACACCCTCTTATCTGTACCCTTTGTCTCTAGCTGATTCACCAATTTAAAATCCAAAAGAATTACATACAACCATTAGAAAAGTGTACACTTTCTTAATGCACTTTCTCCAGTACTGGGTGACTTGATGATTTGCAAAGAGGGTAGAAAACGGAGAAAAAGTGCATTAAACACCACTGCAGGAACAGAGACAGAACCAGTATTTTTATCTGCTCTAATCAAACAACATGAAGGCATACAAATGATATTATGATAAAGGTATACAATTGTAAATGATGCATTCAACATGATGGGTATCTGTTAAGTAAATAAAGAGGATGTTTCAGAGGATGGAGAAGACTGGTACATTACAGAGTTATGGTATATTGAGGAAGAAAGGTGCAAGTAAGCTAGAGACACATGAAATATGGGTGTGGAGGAAAACAATCCATCCACTTGAACTACCAAGTTTAGTAAAAATGTTTTACAACAAGAACAGAAAAGATGGGAATGTATTGTGCAAGGAACAAAAAAAAACAAACAAAAAAAAAAAAACCTTCTCACAGAAGTTCTCATGAGAAACTTAGATACTACTACCAACTACACTGTGTGGGGTTTTGCGCATTCTTCTCATGTTTGCTGAAAGAAATATATGGTAGGTAACATAGGGACACAGAAGTGGCTTGGAAAGAGTATACATGGATGTCTGCATGAATGTGCCTTGCGAGGAACATGGCACCGTTTTCCAGGGCAAGTTCTAGCCTAGCACCCAATCCTGCACAAAAGGTGCTCTAGTCTCTGCAACCCCAAAATTAAATCAGGCAGGTTCAGTAAATAGATTAATAAGTTCTGCAATTGACACATAATATCCATATATGAATATTTTCACATATATTGAATGATGTTTTTCCCAAATTTCAACACATGTTGATTTTGCATTTCTTCTTTTCATAATGAGTTTGTATTACTGTATTCAATGCTTAGTTAATATTCACTTAATGAGAGCAGGTTCAAGGACTAAATCATGAAGCTTTTATATTATGCTTGAGTGATACATCAAAATAAGGCAAGTCCTTTATTGCATGAAGGTACAAATGCGTGTGGGGAGACATACTAACCACTAAAGGTTTTAGATTGGTCCCTACATGTACTGCAAAGGTCGCAGTCAATAAGTACTAGGCTGACAAGAATTCAAATAGCACCCAGCTGAAATGGGCAATGTGTTGTAAGACCTGCCAGTACTGCTGATCATTTCCTGTATGTTGTAAAGTTATGCATGAGGTCACCTAAAAAGCATTCAATTCAGTGAGTGATTGGCAAGTTCCATTTTTCATATATCCACCTGTAATTACTGGATAATGTCAGTGACTCATATAAAACAATGTTTTAGATACATTTTCTATTTCTCATAGATACAACAGCTCCAAAGCCCTCAGCTGTTGGCTTCTGCCAATGTCAGTTCACAAAAACAACCAAAAAGTCAAGCCCACATGATATTGTGGTTCCCTTTTTCAGGATATAATAATTGTTCTATCATGGTGTGGATGGGAGAAGAAATAGGGTAGGGATTATTCTGAAGGAACAGTATGTCAAGAGGGTTTTGGAGGTGGAAACAGTGTCAGACAGAGTAATGATTATGAAGTTGGAAATTGGTGGTGTGATGACGAATGTTGTTAGTGCATATACTCCACAAGTTGGGTGTGCGATGGATGAGAAAGATGATTTCTGGAGTGTGCTGGACGAAGTGACGGACAGTGTACCCAAGGGACAGAAAGTGGTGACTGGAGCAGATTTCAATGGACATGTTGGTGAAGAGAACAGAGGAGACGAGGAGATGATGGGTAGGTATGGTGTCAAGGAATGGAATGAAGAAGATCAGATGATAGTGGATTTCGGGAAAAGGATGGTCATGGCTGTGGTGAATACATATTTTAAGAAGAGGGAGTAACATGGCATGACATACAAGAATGGAGGAAGATGCACACAGGTAGATTATATACTATGCAGAAGAGTCAATCTGAAGGAGACTGAACACGGCAAAGTGGTGGAAGGGGAAAGTGTAGTTAAGCAATATGGGATGGTGGTCTGTAGGATGATGTTGGAGATCAAGAAGAAGAGTGAGGGCAAATAAAGAATCAAATGGTCGAAGTTGAAAAAGGAAGACTTCAAGGCTGAGTTTAGGGAGGAGGTAAGACAGGCACTGGGTGGCAGAGAAGAGTTGCCAGACAGCTGGGCAACTACAGTAGAAGTAATAAGAGTGACAGCTATAAGGGTGCTTGGAGTGACGTCTGGACAGAGGAAAGAGGAAAATGAAACCTGGTGGTGGAATGAGGAAGTACAGGAGAGTATACAGAGGAAGAGGAATGTGAAGAAGAAGTGGGATAGTCAGGGAGATGCAGAAAGTAGACAAGAGTACAAGGAAATAAGGTGCAAAATGAAGACAGAGGTGGTGAAGGCTAACGAAAAGGCATATGAAAAGTTGTATGAGAGGTTGGACACTAAGGAGGGAGAAAAGGGCCTGTACTAATTGGCAAAACAGAGGAACCAAGCTGGGAAAGATGAGCAACAGGTAAGGGTGATAAAGGATACAGATGGAATTGTACTCACAAGCGATGAGGGTTTGTTGAGCAAATGGAAAGAGTACTTTGAGAGGCTGATGAATGAAGAGAACGAGTGACAGAGAGAAGGTTGGATGATGTGGAGATAGTGAATCAGGAACTGCAATGCATTAGCAAGGAGGAAGTAAGGACAGCTATGAAGAGGATGAAGAATGGAAAGGCTGTTGGTCCAGATGACACACCTGTGGAAGCATGGAGGTGTTTAGGAGAGATGGCAGTGGAGTTTTTAACCAGATTGTTTTATGGAATTTTGAAAGTAAGATGGTGCCTGAGGAGTGGAGTTTTCTGTTAGTGATTTTTAAGAATAAGGGAGATATGCTGAGCTGTAGTAACTACAGGGGGATAAAACTGATGAACCACGGCATGAAGCTATGGGAAAGAATAGTGGAAGCTACTTAAGAAGGGAGGTGATGATTAGTGAGCAGCAGTATGGTTTCATGCTAAGAAAGAGCACCACAGATGCAATGTTTGTTTCGAGAATGTTGATGGAGAAGTAGTATAGAGAAGGCCAGAAGGAGTTGCATTGCATCTTTGTGGACCTGGAAAAAGCATATGACAGGGTGCCCTGAGAGGAATTGAGGTATTGTATGAAGAAGTGTGAGTGGCAGAGAAGTGTGTAAGAGTTGTATAGTATATGTACGAGGGACGTGTGACAGTGGTGAGGTCTGCGGTAGGAGTGATGGATGCATTCAAGTTGGAGGTGGGATTACATCAGGGATTGGCTCTGAGCCCTTATTTGCAATGGTGATGGACAGGTTGACAGATGAGATTAGACAGGAGTCCCCGTGGACTATGATGTTTGCTGATGACATTGTGATCTGTAGTGAGAGTAGGGAGCAGGTTGAGTAGACCCTGGAGAGGTGAGGATATGTTCTAGAGAAGAGAGGAATGAAGGTCAGTAGGAACAAGACATAACGTGTGTGAATGAGAGGGAGGTCAGTGGAATGGTGAGGATGCAGGGTGTAGAGTTGGCGAAGGTGGATGTGTTTAAATACTTGGGATCAACAGTACAGAATAGACTGTGCAAGAGAGGTGAAGAAGAGAGTACAGGCAGGGTGGAATGAGTGGAGAAGAATGTCAGGAGTAATTTGTGACAGACGGGTATCAGCAAGAGTGAAAAGGAAGACCTACAGGACAGTAGCGAGACCAGCTATGTTATATGGGTTGAAGATGGTGGCACTGACCATAAAGCTGGAGACAGAGCTAGAGGTGGAAGATTTAAAGATGCTAAGATTTGCACTGGGTGTGACGAAGATGGACAGGATTAGACATTAGAGGGTCAGCTCAGGTTAGACAGTTTGGAGACAAAGTCAGAGAGGCGAGAATGCGTTGGTTTGGATATGTGCAGAGGAATGATCTTGGGTATATTGGGAAAAGGATGTTAAAGATAGAGCTGCCAGGCAAGAGGAAAAGAGGAAGGCGTAAAGGAAGGTTTATGGTTATGGTGATTGAGGACATGCAGGTGATGGGTGTAACATAAGATGCAGAAGACAGGAAGATATGGAACAAGATTATCTGTTGTGGCAACCCCTAATGGGAGCAGCCGAAAGATGAAGTAGAAGAAGATGAAGATGAAGAAGAAGAACAGCACTGCTGGTGGTTGAAAGGAGAACTTCTATTAGACATTACATTGTTACTGTCACACGAAAGCATTTGTACTCATGTTCTCATTTTTACATTTTTTAATCCTATGCAGCACTGTGTTTTGACTGGTTTAGGACATTAATGTTTACAGAAAGTGTACAAATGAATCCATCTTATTTGAAAAACAGAAGAAGGCATCACATGTAACAAAGGTCACCACTGGCATAAAACAGCCTGCTGAAACAAGTTAAGCACTCAAGCTACTCACACCATTCCAGACTAGTGGGCTTGAAAATGTTAATCTCAGCTTTGTAGCAGCTTTCTTCATACACTGTTGTCTAATGTTGATATGGTGGCACTCTTCCTCATTTCTTTTGACACATAGACATAATTAGTGAGCCACATTTCAAAATTGAAAGCGATTCCCATAATGTAGTAATGTTCAGGGTAACAGAATCTCTTATTCAAACAAAAATATTTGTGATGAATAAAAACACTTAATAAATTACTACATCTAATGTACAGAAAAAGCAAAACAGAAAATGGCCTAAAGTTCAAGTACTTACATGTTTTCTGTTGCTAGTTGATATAATGCCACATTCAGACATGGTGAAGAGATGTTCAGGGTTGCTTTGTGACCTTAATATGGTTTTAAGTGGAACAGAAGTGGGAAAAAAGTGTATATACATATCCATCCATCCATCCATCAATCAATCCATCCATACACACATTTTATTTTACAACTTGAATCATTTTAGCTGGCATGCATCCACAATTTTTAGTGTAAATGAAAAACAAAAGATATTAACATTTTCATACAAAGGATTTTTTAAAATTTATTAATGTGATGTATATTATATTTTGTTACACAAAATTTGCTACAGCAAAGTATCTTGTACTTCCCTTGCACATACAAGTTAATATGGGTGGACAAAAATGCAATCAAGTGTCAGCTTTCTAATGACATTGTTGTGCAAAATATTTACCAAACTAAATACATTGAGAATTTATAATATAGCCCATACTGGTAATGCAAAATGACAACAAAGAAATATTTTTGAGACGTGTCATACCTTAAAATTATGTGCTGTCAGTGCTAAGTTTACTTCCAGCGATTTTGATAGCTATTTTAAGGATAGACATATGCTTCCTTTATTATAAACTATTATTTAATGAGGATCTGAAATATATTTGATTGAAGACAGCAAAAACTATGCCAGTCTTAACCATTCCAAAATTACATTTATTAGACATTATCATTCCCTACGGTGTATATAAATAAAAACATCATTGACTTTTTATATAAAAAAAGCAAATAAGTAACTTAAAAAGTGGGCTTCAACAAATACTGAATTTAACATGACAAAAATGCTGAAGCTTGTGAGGATCAGCAATATTAATCATTTTATAACTGGTGTGAATAAAACTCAAACAAGCAAAAACAAATTAACAAATGAAAAGGACTTTATCTGCTATTTGTCATTATACATTCGGTAGTAAGATAAAAAAAAAAATAAGAAATGCAAGAGAAGTGGCTAATACATATAAATATGGCAGTCTTACATATCTTATATGAAAACTTTTGTAAAACAGAATTAAGTGCTAAAACCTTTAAAAACAAAAAGGAGTGATTTATTTAATGCACATGTCTGGTCCAGTTCTTTTAATATGCCAGGAAAAAAAGCCTGGCAACCTTCCCATGAGCATCACAGCAAATAGAGGACCATCTCAGTGAAGCAATTCACTCCAAGTACTAATTTTTGCAAATGTACTTCAGTTTATTTTACACATCTAGAAGTGAAGCATAGCTACTCCCAAATAGGGCCCTTATATCCTTCATGTACCTGAAACTTTCATTTTAATCTTGTGCCTCATTTAAAAGCATATCAAAATTATTTTAAGTACATGATTTATAAGAGTCAAAGAAAATTAAAAAGAGAATGAGCGGACATACTGGTAAAACACTGCTACAAATGGTACAAAAATTTTACTTTGATGATTTTCTGCTTTCTCTGCAGTTTGCTGCACTCTGCAGTTTTCTACTTTATTAAGGCAGGAATACTGCCATGAACAATGAAGAAAATAAAATGGGGCCATGGCAATTTCAAAAGATAAATAAAGGCACAGGGCTTTTTGCCCTTCTTTTGCCATTAAATGAATATTAATTTTGAACATATAATTGTAAAAAACAAATGTTTTATTCTTGTTTGATTAACATACAAATACACACAAACAACAAGTTCTACTTCCGAAAAATGCCAAACATATTGTCTATATTCTAGTCTGAGTTAGAGAATATTTTTAATATCTTTATAAAAATAAAAAAAAAACTTCTCAGACATATCACAGACAAAAACTGTTGGCTGGCAAACACTAGAAGCAACACCTACCTTTCTCTCCAACCTAAATCACACCATCTGCAGCACCCTCTGGTACAATCACTCAGTCTTTACATACTAACATAAAGGGTTTCCTTTCATCAAAATACCCCTTTAAAAATGTTGGGAAAGACATACTATAAAGACAACAGCACTGGAACTCAAATTAGATGGGGAGAGAAGAAAATGTGGTCTAGCATTTTGTGTTGCAGCACTAAAAAGTGCCAGCAAAAATATGCCTGTGTTTGAGGCTAGTGCGAGCTGCACACAAGGATGATGGCAATAAGGACTTCATTCAGCCTTGTGGAATGAAGGAACTATGTAAGTAACAAATAAGATGGTCTTAGCGCCACCCCATTTCTTAACAGAGTGCAAAGATTCCCAATGTAGAAGCCTTTGATGCAACCTCACTCTCATACTTTAAAAATCTGAAAACTCTTTTGCGCATTTTTCTGTAACTGAGACACGGATATCTTCTTCTTCATAGTCATCAAAGTTACTTGTATCTCCTGGGCCTCTGCACTTTGGTATGAAAGGAGCTTCCACCTAATATCAAAAATAAACATAAATAACTCTGAGAATCAATATTCAAGTTTAAAAACAAATGAAAACAAAAAAACTTATTGAAATTCTGTGGCAGCATTAAAACAAAATTCACACTAAGGTCAAGTTTCAGTAATCATATGCCAGATTTCAGTAGTAAGAGATCCAATGAAACTAAAACAACCAGTAAACAATTTTTAAACTGATGCTGTGTCCAGTGCTGGCTCATGCTCGGTGCTTAGTGCTGCTGAGATAACCTCCCTACATCCTGGATCCTGTGTTAGAATAAGCAGGATATGAAAATGGATGTTTAAATGTGGGAAAAAAAAAATGTGTCAAGCTGTTTGTTTTGTCTAAGGCAAATGTTTATATTCTCGTTCAGGACAGTCAATTATGCAGTGCCTTGTTACCCATATAAAGTATAGACTGTCATGTATATCAATTATATTAAATACATTAATTTGTGGCACAGTGGTTAAGGCTTTGGACTTCAAACCCTGAGGTTGGGGTTTCAAATCCCACCGCTAACAACTGTGTGACCATAAGCAAGTCACTTCACCTGCCTGTGCTCCAATTGAAAATAAAATTAACTAATTGTATCTCATATGTTTTTAGGTCACTTTGGAAAAAGGCGTCAGCCAAATAAACAAATGTAAATGTACTTCTAGCACTAGATCCTCATCGTAAGAGTTTAATCATAGGAAAGGATAAGCAAGCTCCAAGCATTCTTTGAGGTATGTTGTTGATGCCATTGTGCTACTGGGAAGGTTACACCTGATAACTATTCTAAGTAGAATGGCCAGACAAAGAAAGGTTTAACTCTTGATGGATCAACAAGAGCAAAAAGAAACTCCCCTAGAACTATATTAGACTTGATACCACTCTTGCATCATGACCTGAAAATTTGACAAACCCATTCAAGCTGATTTGAGTGTTGGTATGAAGATGTAGTTTTGATCTAGGTGTAATGCCAGTTGGGCATGTGCAGGCAAGATTCAGATAAAATCTTTCCTGCCAATGAAAATTGGTAGTTAGGATGTCACTTTATTGACATTTAAAGAGATACAGCTTGTGTGAGATATTAATGAAAAAGATACCTCAAACTGATTTTAAGTTTTAAGAGGAAACATCTCACTGCTTCTGTGTATGGCATGCTTGATAAAGGCTATATGGCTGAAATGTTGCATCTCTTATCCCCTTTCCTTTTTAGTGTAGAAATAACCAGTAAACTTTTTTTTCCCGTAGCTATTTTGGATTACTTAGCCTTCTTAGCAAACGCGGGTTTAGCGCTAGAGGACAAAAGCCAAAAGACCTTAATTATGACAATAAGGTCAGGTTGGAGAGATTGCGCTAGTGCAATGTGTTGCCGCACCCACCACACAATAAAACAGCTTGGGATCCCAGTTGGCAAACTCCAAGGCAGACACGCAGTCTAGTCCCACAATCCAGAAATGATCATCTATCTGCCATACCCAGTGTTACGTAGATGTCCCCTTGGCCTCTTCCAGCCACCGGGGTCCTCAACAATGAGAACCCTGCGAGTCGGATAAACCACGGGGAACCGCGCCACATGGCCATAGTGCCGTAACTGAATGCAGGTAATGTGTCTTATCAACACAAAGTCAAACCAGTAGTACCCAAGGACTCCACGACACGGTCTTCGTCAAAGGTCACTGGATAGTGTCCATGTCTCGCAGCCATATAGCAAAACAGGAAGCACCAGGGTCTGTAAAGACTTGGATCTTTGTCCTTTGCAGAGATATTGGGAGTGCCACACACCCCTTTCCAGCAACCTTAATGATTCCAAATACTCTCTCAATCCATCTGCTAATTTCATAAGAAGAGCCACCAAAGACATTAATATTGCTGCTGAGGTAAGTAAACCTCTCAATGAGGTCAACGTTCTCTCCACAGACAGACACACTGCTGATGGCTGTGCCCAAGACGTCATTGAAAGCCTGGATCCGAATACTCGCAAGCCCAGACTCTCAGTCTCCTTGCTCAGTCTCTCAAGAGCCCTGACCAGAACTTCCATTGACTCCACAAAGATCACAGATTAATCAGCAAAGTCAAGATCACTTAATCTTACTTCACCAACAAATGTCCCACAGTCACTGGACTGCGCAAACTTGCCCAACACCCAGTCTATGGAAACACTGAAGAGAGTAAGAGCAAGAACACACCCCTGACAAACCCCAGAATCAATTGGGAAGAAAGCAGAGATTCAGCCTCCACTCTGCACAGCACACATAGTACTAATAAAGAGACTGGCCATAATATCCAGCAACCTTGGTGGGATCCTGCGAAGGAATGTCCCACAGGGCAACTTGATCAACAAAGTCGAATGACTTATGAAAATCGACAAAGACTGCAAAGAAACTCTACCGATATTCACGTTTACACTTAATAAGAATCCTCAATGCTAGGATGTGATCGATGTTAAGACTTCTTAGGCATAAAACCAGACTGATCCGTCAGTGGTAGATAAGCAAGTAATCATGGACCCTACTGAGGATGACCCTAGTGAGGACCTTACCCAGCACTGAGAGCAGTGTTATCCCCCTGTAGTTGCTGCAATCCAGGTGATCACTCTTTCCCTTTCCCACTAGGACAATGAGGTATAAAAATGAGATGGCATACTTTTAGACTTCAGAAAAATAGTATAAAAAGTGTATTTGTGTGATCCACATCGGACCCTTTTCTCTTTAACCCAATTAGTTACTGTGGCTTTGTTTACAGTTTTTTTTATTTATTTTTTGACCCCTTGCTTAGTAATGTATATGTTTTACACTTTTTTGCAACATGGATTCCTTTCAAGGTGTTGAGAATTTTATGTATTTCCCTAAGACAAAACATTTGTGCTACCTCTGCTCTTTATTTTTATACTGTATCTGTAAAATGTATTACTAATGATGAACGGGAAGAAGGTCATGGTTTAGTTCTTTCTCTTATACACAGGCTTGGTTATATAACACTGTTTGGCTAGCTGAATACTAACCTTGTAAAACCATATTTTATAACATCAGTTCATAACATCAAATTACACATACGTTTAAAATATAAAGAAATGTTTCTGTAATGCCCCCTATGTTGCAAGTAACATAGCCTTGTGGCTAAGGTGTTGCCCTTCAAATCCTAAGGCTGCTGTCCCAATGCCAATTTCTGTATCGCTCTGTGATCCCAAGCAAGTTAGTTACCTTGCCTGAACTCCAAGTGTAAAAATAACTCCTGCAATATACACTCACTGGTCACTTTATTAGATATATCAGCTCGATAACACAAATACCCTGCTACTCCAAACAGCCATGCCAAGCTTAACTTATGTCAGCAAAGAACAGACAAATGAAAGTACACAGGGAAGTAATGACCAAAACTGGAAAATTGAAGACTGGAGGAATGTCACCTGCTCTAGTAAATTTCAAACTCTGTTGTTAAATATGAAGGTGACAAGGTCATAATTTAGCATAACAGACAAGAAATCTCTCCCTTAAATTTAAGAAAAACTAAAGAAAGCAAAATACTGTTTGTATTGGTAGGGATGATATAGAGAGGTCAGCAGCCCTAAATGTCTTAGAGCTACATCCTGAAACGGACACAACCCACGTCGGTTACTGTCAAAAAAGCTCACCAACACCTGTACTTCCTGAAGCTTCTAATGAAAACCTGTTTTTCACCACCTATAGTAAAACTTTTATATGTATACAGTGGGATCCATTTTTAATATTTACATAACATCTTGATGAGGCAGTTGCCCAGCTTTGGACCACATATAAAATATGCACGGTAGAAAATAATTTTGCTTGGCTATACATTCAGCTTTAGAACAGTGATTCAACATTACATGACTACCTAGAGGATTCAGTGTTACCAATGGAGTCTTTGAAATGCATTTTTATATGTAGGAATGGTGAAAAATACTTAGGTTTATAAGCCCATCCCATATTAAAACAAGCTAACAATATGGAATAATTGGTAGCAGTCAGTTTCTGGTGTTGTGTGTCCTCTCTCATTTCACCTCACACTGTATTGTCTGTGCATTTTGTTTACATGGATATTTTTTTTAATTCTCGTGAATAAGCAGCCAGTGATCAGAATTGCTTACTTATTACCTCCAAAGAAGCTACAACCAGCTAAAGATATTCACTACAAAATGTTAAGTTAAATAACCACCAACCAATGACTTATGACATACAACAAAGACTTACCTTTCTTTCATAAATGGCAATCCAATCTGTTGTAGCAAACCACTTGTGATTCTTAATGTCATTTACTCCATTCTTCAGATTGCCATACCGCTTGGTCAGATCTACCTGAAGTAAATTCCTCAGGAGGTCTTTCAAGTCATTACAGAAGTGAGATGGGAATCTTACCTAAAAATAAATATTTTTTATTTTAATTCAAGAATAGCAATATTTTCTCAAATGAAATTATAGCTTTGTATACATATACAATAGTAAACGATGAACAATATTAGAAAAGCAGTCTGAAGCAATGCAAGAAAATACCATTTAAACTGTTGAGGATCTATAAATTTAAATAGTGTAAACATACATACAGTAACTCCATTCTCTTAAACAGCATTCATTTAATCTAATACTTTGTTTAAGAAAAATATTTCTTTTTAAATATTTGAACTGGTGCTATGGTACAGCCTAACCAATACAATGATATGAAGTAATAAAGATTTAAAGAGAATGAAATATTTGTTCTCTGCTTTCTTATAAGGCACAGGAAAAATTGATAATCTAATCTGAATAAATGGAAACAACAGACTTGATACATTGCAAACTTAACATGTACTTTAATACAAGACCCATACATAATGTGTCTGTAAATGTTTAGTTTTATGTGAATATGCAATACTAACAAAGCTTGTTATCATTTAAACATTATCATTTAAACATCAGATTAGAATATATGTTCCCTTGGTAGTATGTACAATAGGGAAGGTCAGTGATGTAGCGGGTTTTTCTCTGGGTACTTTGGTCTTCCTTTCACATTCACAAAGACTTTCAGGTTTGTTTAAGAGTCAATTTCAAACTGGCCCAAGTGTAAGTGAGAATAAATGTGCAAGTTGGCCCTGTGAAAGACTAGCATCCTATCTAAGTACCTTATGCCCAGTCCTTCAGAGACTGCCACCATTCTATTTTGTACAATTTGTACTAATCTTAAGTGTTTTGTATTTATGATAACTTTAGTTTTCAGTTGTCGTGTCTTAGCTTATTTTCTTATATCTCTGTAACAATACCTTATGTTTGTACTTTTCTGCTGCAAACAACTTTTCTTTTGGGTTAATCTACCTAACCTAACCATGACTACCCAAAAAAAACAGATATTGTATGACCCTGTATTAGACAGAGCGAGTATAAGAATGTTATGTTATGTACAGTATTGTAACTGGGCCTAAATTTATCTAAAAATCTGAAATGAAAACATCAATTCTGAAGAGTTCTAATCTTTTAAATGTGTGCAGAAAAACTGGAGTACACAGAGAGAAAAGAAAAAAAAGGAAAACACAGAGACAATTGTAGCATGCAAACTCCAAAGAAACAGACAATATAGCTTATTTGTACCTTCCATTCTATAATTACATAATTCAACAGTTTCAAGTCCACTCTTGCAAAAAGTATTAAATGACAATTTGAACAGAGAGAAAGAAATAGATATTCTGCACATAATAATAAACGTGACAGTGGTTTCATTTTACTAAAATGTTTAATAATATTCAGTCAGTGTTTACTTTATTTATAATACTACACAATAATATTAGTTTAATAAAGTGGTGAATGACAAACCATTATCAAATAATGTATGCTAATGAATTAAATTATTTTTCTTAATCTTAGCAGATCTCACGACTTCTTACATTAAACTGTCTCACATTTGGTCATTTAGTAAAATACTTTATTATTAGCACCTGAAATAAAACAAAATATTGAAGGTTGTCATAAAATAACTGCCCAAAGATGTAGTTTGTTTTTAAGTGCTTTTCTGCAAAACATTCATTCAGAAGAATGTGTTTTGAGAATAGGTATGTATAAAAGGAAATATAAACTGATTATTGAAACAGAAAGAAAACAATAAAGATGGGAAAATACTAAAAAAAATTAATGTTCGTACCTTTCCAGAAACAATTTTTTCATATATTTGAATAGGCTGGTCTGCAAAGAATGGTGGATATCCTGCTGCCATTTCATATATCAATACACCAAGTGCCCACCAATCCACAGCTTTGTTATAGCCCTAAGAAAGAAGGGGAAAAGCAAGCAATAGAAAAAAAAATCCAAATTTCACAAGTATGTATGATTTCATGCAATTTTTCTTGGTAAGTTTGCACTTTATTTTGAAAATTCAAAAGGAAAATGCAGTTCATCTTTCTCCATACCCTGATTTCTCTATTTGCAGCACATCTATATGCATGACCAAGATTTATAAATAACAATAAAAGTTAAAAAAAAATTCTAAATTCTTCCAAGGGAATTTTATGAATACTTGTTAAACAGAATATTGTGTACAAAACAAGCAGTTGGCCTGACAATACCAAATTATCATAGTAATCCAGCATGATAAATAGGTGAATTACCCAAAACTGTTGAGCCTAAATTTTCATAAATTGCAATACTCAACTACACAAGACTGCATATAAGTGGTCTGTATGTTTTAGAAATCTCATTGTATCTTTTGCACAACTAAGGTTACTTTCAGACATTTTCATTACAAAATAAATTCCTTCCAAAAGTCTTAGTTATTGTGTTGTGCTGTGAGTAACACAAGAGTTCTGACCAAGCATGATACATTAACACAGAATTTCTGGACTTTGGTCTACTAATTCCTAAATGTGCATTGCTAATTTGATTTTAAATCTGCTTTAACTTATCTTACATACTGTATTTAGACTGAAGTATTCCAGCTATTATGAACACTAATAGTTTTTTAGTACTTTTTTGGCAATCACAATTGAAACAGCCTAAAGGATACTTACAATAGGAACATGTTTACATATCTGCTCATAACTCTCAGTTCACAATGTTCAATTACCTGATTCATCTCAAAGAGATGGACTCAGACACAAAAGTCTTGGTGGAGAAGCCATGGAAACTTTGCATAATATTTCAATTCATCATAATAACTATTCATAGTGGCTCTAAAATCCGTACTGACCCCAACTCTCTCTTCTGTTTATTTTTACGGTTTCTTTGTGGTGGCGGCCTGCGCCAACACCACCTATTCAAAGCATCATGATGCTCCAACATTGATGGACTGAAAGCCAGAAGTCTACATGACCATCATCATCAAGTCCTTCCATGAGAACCCTAATACAAAGAGGACTGTTTCACTTATGTTAGGTAGATTGCCCAGAGGGGACTGGGCAGTCTCATGGTCTGAAATCCCTTACAGATTTTATTTTTTTTCTCCAACCGTCTGGAGTTTTTTTTTTTTTGTTTTTTCTGTCCACCCTGGCCATTGGACCTTACTTATTCTATGTTAATTAATGTTGACTTATTTTTATTTTTTACTGTGTCTTCTATTTTTCTATTCTCCGTTTTGTAAAGCACTTTGAGCTACATTTTTTTGTATGAAAATGTGCTATATAAATAAATGTTGCTGTTTTAATATAATTTACAAACTACCTCTCAATTAAACATGCAGTGCTAATTGCTGTTGTCATACATGCGTGCCAGAGGGTCACCTTCCAATATCACCTAAAGTAAGTAGTACCTCCTCAGGACGAGAGAGGTCACTGCCATTAACTATCGTCTGCTTTTTATCCTCACACCCTTGAAAAACCGTCCCTTGACAGTAACAAAGCCAAGGAAGCTCCGCCTCTTCCAGTCCATCCAGTATAATAGCAGGACACTCCTGGAAGGTGGCATCTCATTTCAGAGCTGACCATGATAACGTGAAGACAAAGTCTAGAGCGTGCTGTCAAGCGATAGCTAAAGGGAATTATCCTTCACAAATGGTGCACTCAAGCATATCCTTTTCAATGATTTTCTTTATCTATGGTTTGAAATAGGTTATTGCCTGGTTGGCACCAAAAGTACTTAGCTACATTGTATAACTGCAAAAATCAAAGCAGAGGCTGGCAATCCTAATTTTGCTACACTAATAAGGAAGCTAAAATACCACAGAACCTGGGGATAGTAGGGTTACTGGAAGACATCAAAGGCAATGTTCCAAACACATTCCTTGAAACGGCTCTCTGCACTGGGATTAGATTATAAAAATCAGGCTGGCTCATCTGAACTGCAGCCATAGAACATTCTCCTCTCCAAGGTTCTGCACTGTAATTTTTAAGCTGCTTAAGTTCATGTAAGCTAACAGCAATCCACAAATCCCCAGAAACAATCCTACAATTGGCTTCAATTGTTACCTGACTTTAGAGCTGTAACAGCTCATAGAAGGAGGATGTTAACCTCTGTGATTCAGAAATCCAACCAGGTATGTCTCTTGCTTTTCTCTTAGATTCCGCCAAGTTGAAAATCTCAATATATTACATTATCTGTAAAACTTTCTGGCTGCTGTTCTAAAAAGTTATATACTATACAACTTCATCTGCAATAGCTCGATCCCCTCAGCGATATGTCATACCACTCGTACTTGCCTTAATTATATGTCCAAATAAAATATCAGCTCATTGAAAGAGTACAGTCTCTACACACCCCTGTGAAGGTTCTGATGCATCAATATTTTGCATACAACAAAAATGAACATGATCCTTCTCCAGGAAATTTGTTTAAAGGCTAATAATGTATTTAGGTATGAACTAGTATTATTCCTTCGAGGCTTATTCCTCAGTTCCAAAAAAAAACTTTAACTGTGTTACGGGAGAACTAGAGAACAGATAAAAATAGAGTTTACTGCAATTTATGCTCCCATGCCCTTTATGGTTTTCGGTCTTGACCTCCAAAGTAAATTCTTCTTCTTCACAGATTAACACTTCGGTTTTGGCAATGACATCAATGCCTTTTTAAGAATTCTTTCAGATCGCTTAGGAAATTTTATATTTATCCTTTGTTGCCATCTAAGTCTTACAAATGGTTTGCAAGGAACATCCATTATCAGATTGCTTTCAGGCTGTTACTCTCACCTTCAGAAACATCTTTCTTCTCAGAAACAAATATTCATTGTATTTTTTTTCTTGGCCAACCTCTAACTAATGCTAATATAACTGCAATGGCAATTTCCAAATAAAGGTGAAAAAATAAGTTTATATTTCCACCACTCAGTCTTAATGCTTATAAAAGGAGATTTAACAACATCCTACTTAACTCTTTAGACCCACCACAAAACCACCACCCCGATTATCTGTAGCCATCCGCACACTTAAATATTAAAGTTATTTTTTAAAACAAGTACTAGAGATGATTTGTTTACAAAGTGCTACAATTAAAGTTAAATAGTTTGCTGCCAAACAGTCTATTGCATGTGTCTATACACCTTCTCATTGTTTTCCTATATACCTAAAAAGATGGCCAAACTTGCAAGTCAGTTGGAAGTTCAAATCCCCCATTTGTGACTGTACAACTTTTGACAGGCATGCTTCTAGCCAGTAAAAAAAGAAGAGTGTTTCAACCCTTAAATCGGGCTAATCATTATTTCCTATATGAGTTGTGAAATAAGGCATATATTAATGTTTTAAGGTGTGCCTTTGCTTGTCTCTTATTGGATCACCAAGTTAAATATCAAAATGATTTGACTTTTCTTGTTCAACAGGATCTCTATATTCTCCAAGGTTACAAATGAATAATTTGTTTAGTTATATATACACATGCATTTATGTGTGTGTGTATGTATCAGGCTAAATATACAGTAGGATGCAAAAGTTTGGGCAACCTTGTTAATAGTCATTATTTTCCTATATAAATCGTTGCTTGTTATGATAAAAAATGTCAGTTAAATACATCATATAGGAGACACACACAGTGATATTTGAGAAGTGAAATGAAGTTTATTGGATTTACAGAAAGTGTGCAATAATTGTTCAAACAAAATCAGGCAGGTGCATAAATTTGGGCACCGTTGTCATTTTATTGATTCCAAAACTTTTAGAACTAATTATTGGAACTCAAATTGGCTTGGTAAGCTTAGTGACCCCTGACCTACATACACAGGTGAATCCTATAATGAGAAAGAGTATTTAAGGGGGTCAATTGTAAGTTTCCCTCCTCTTTTAATTTTCTCTGAAGAGTAGCAACATGGGGGTCACAAAACAACTCTCAAATGACCTGAAGACAAAGATTGTTCACCATCATGGTTTAGAGGAAGGATACAAAAAGCTGTCCCAGAGATTTAAGCTGTCTGTTTCCACAGTTAGGAACATATTGAGGAAATGGAAGACCACAGGCTCAGTTCAAGTTAAGGCTCGAAGTGGCAGACCAAGAAAGATTTCGGATAGACAGAAGCGACGAATGGTGAGAACAGTCAGAGTCAACCCACAGACCAGCACCAAAGACCTACAACATCATCTTGCAGCAGATGGAGTCACTGTGCATCGTTCAACCATTCGGCACACTTTACACATGGAGATGCTGTATGCAAGAGTGATGCAGAGGAAGCCTTTTCTCTGCCCACAGCACAAACAGAGCCGCTTGAGGTATGCTCAAGCACATTTGGACAAGCCAGCTTCATTTTGGAATAAGGTGCTGTGGACTGATGAAACTAAAATTGAGTTATTTGGGCATAACAAGGGGTTATGCATGGAGGAAAAAGAACACAGCATTCCAAGAAAAACACCTGCTACCTACAGTAAAATATGGTGGTGGTTCCATCATGCTGTGGGGCTGTGTGGCCAGTGCAGGGACTGGGAATCTTGTCAAAGTTGAGGGACGCATGGATTCCACTCAGTATCAGCAGATTCTGGAGACCAATGTCCAGGAATCGGTGACAAAGCTGAAGCTGCACCGGGGCTGGATCTTTCAACAAGACAACGACCCAACACATTGCTCAAAATCCACTAAGGCATTTATGCAGAGGAACAAGTACAACGTTCTGGAATGGCCATCTCAGTCCCCAGACCTGAATATAATTGAAAATCTGTGGTGTGAGTTAAAGAGAGCTGTCCATGCTCGGAAGCCATCAAACCTGAATGAACTAGAGATGTTTTGTAAAGAGGAATGGTCCAAAATACCTTCAACCACAATCCAGACTCTCATTGGAACCTACAGGAAGTGTTTAGAGGCTGTAATTTCTGGAAAAGGCGGATCTACTAAATATTGATTTCATTTCTTTTTTGTGGTGCCCAAATTTATGCACCTGCCTGATTTTGTTTGAACAATTATTGCACACTTTCTGTAAATCCAATAAACTTCATTTCACTTCTCAAATATCACTGTGTGTGTCTCCTATATGATATATTTAACTGACATTTTTTATCGTAAAAACCAACGATTTATACAGGAAAATAATGACTATTAACAAGGTTGCCCAAACTTTTGCATCCCACTGAATATTAGACAAAAACTTTTTGCACAGTGCAACAAATCATAATTTGGTTAATAAAACTTTATTTTGTATTGTTAATAGTTAAATTGGGAGGGTAAAATTGGATTTTGCATAGCTCTTTATTATACTTTTTCTCGTTCAAGTTTGGTGTGTAGTTTTGTCTTTCAAGGACACTATTTTTTATCATTTCAAATACACTGTATTCCTGAACTTGTACCACAATAAGGTAAATTGTAACTCATGATGCTGCTGTTATGCTTTAAGTGATTTTGTTTTGTAAGTTTGTTTTTGAATTTTTCAGCTGTTTTGCTATAATTTGGGGCACACATTATAATTCCTTCTCCAGAGTATACAGTATACATATATATATTCTGAAAATACATGGTATGGCCTTCACTTACACTGTAGGAGATGCATTATTTGGCAAGGAATATTCATTATATGGTGATTTATTTTAAAACAGTAAAGATGGATACAGAAAATCTTTATTTTTACTGCTTCAAAACAGTAAAACTCTACAAAATGGTTGCTAGGATTTCATAACTATTTTTCCAGTTGTTTCCAACCATCTGTACATGCATTCTTCTGTGTTGTCTTTGTGGTGTTTGGAAATGTATTCTACATGCAAAAACAAGAAATATTTCAAAGTGTAATCTTTGGTAAAAACATAGTTGGAGTTTGCAGCTTTATTGTGCTGTAACTTTATCTCACAACATAGTTCCTTCACAATATATATACATTCTAAAAGAGAAATGCTTGGCCTTCATTTGGATATACAGTATATTACTTGTGTTTATAGTAAGGTATGGTCAACGTAGTCATTTACAGTATATGAATATGGTAAAAGCTAAAATAAAAAAAAAATAAAAAATCCCTTTTCACTACTTTAAGACAAAAATACCATAGCTGTGGATAGTTAATTTTTATGGTTATTGCTGATGCGCTGTGCATCACTTTTATGGTGTTTAGAAGTTTATTCCAACATTTATGCTAATACTTTGAATGTTATTCTTATATATTTTTATCAAAAACAGGACTGAAAATTTCCAACTTACTGCCCTGTAATTTATATACGAAACATACCTTCTATGCCAGGTATAAATATTCAGAAAGCAAAAAATCTACTCTTCATTTTGACATATGGAACACGTACATTGAGTTAAGCATGAAGAATATGTACCCAGCTAAATCAAAGTAGCAGAAAATACCAAAATTGAGGCTAAGTTTTAAGCCACTCTGTTTTAAGTGGTTTGGTTGAATTTATTTCATTTAACACACTTGGGTTACAGACCTTCCATCTTGTGTAACATGAAGTTCATTACATACTGGGTTTGAACACATTACAACCATGCCACAGCCCTTAGTCAACATATCACATAAAAGCAACAAACAATGAAATCCTCTCTATTACTGAAAAATGCAAGACATATAAGGTAAGACAATGATCACAACAAATTATTGCTTAATGCACTACATTTTTATTAAGCAGATACTATAATGAATTGGGAATCTATTGCATCTTTCTCATCTATACATCAGACTTCTAAAGCAAGGTAGAGTCACTTGAATCTTCAAATAATGTTGAGAAGCTATCACTAGGACTTACCTTTCTGAAAAAATAGAAGCCTTATCTTGACAGTATCCTTCCTGAAAGGCTAATTTCTTTTTATGATAACTTTGTTGTTTAATTGGCCTAAATATTATAGTCATCCACTAAATATTTAGAATTATAGTGAAAATATGACTGAAATCTGCTCAAATACAATAACGCTCTATTTCCGTAAAAATTACAGCCATTTACCTTTGAAAAACATGGATGCTAATTTACATGGAAATATGTTAGGTCATAGTTTGCAGATTACAACATGTAATCTAATTAACCAGAACTTACCAGGCTTTATTCATACATGCCATGTCTTGGATAATAAGCACAGATTATTGTACATTACTAATTCAGCTGTTGGTGTTCAGTCTCCACCAGTCCTCCTCTCACTTGATACTGAGAAGGATTTCAACCAGTTGAACTAAACTATTCTAATCATGCATAGCAATCTAAATGTTACATTAATCCACCTCAGCAGCTGCACTACCAAATTTTAGAAATGTCTTACCAATTCTCAGTAAAGATGGACTATTTGTCAAGTTTCTTCCTCATCAGCCCTCCTGTTTGCCTTGTCTCTTGAGCTGTTGCCAATGGCAAATTCACCTTTAAGGCTAACATTCTCTACATCCTCTGCTGAATTCCCACCATTTATACCACACTGATTACTTTCCTTACTATTGCCAATTTTCTGCTGGAAGGTTCAGTAGTCTAAAATGAACCCTTTGTAGCAACCCCTCCAAATTACCTAATCTTCATAGTGACAGTTTCAACATCTCAAAATATAGGCAATTATATTCTTCTAAAACTGCAAGTGTATTTTTAACAAAAGTATCAATTCTTTAAGTTTCTGGAACATAGTGAATCTCTTGGCTAGCATCTGCTCCAGCAATTAAAGTGAATAATGACAACCAAACCTCACCATCTCTGTTTCCAATAAAATTACTTAAAAAAAAAAAATAAAAAACCCTCCACACTCCGCTGCCCTACTTGAACGAAGGTTATATCCTTAAATTTTAAAATTATCTGGAATGGTAGATACATTTTCTGTGGGTAAAATACAAAATATTAACCAAGTACATAATAAATACTGGTCTATTCTCCCAGGTTTACCAGTGAACATTAATTTTGTGCCAAATTCATACTTTCTTCAAATTCATACTTTCTTTATTCATTAAGACATATATTCCTACTTTGGTTTTCCTTTCTACTTCTGTGTCCAAGGGTGTTCTGCTTTAAATACTGTAGATGCCCATCTCTCATGAAATTTTCTGTTATGGTTTTTTTTCATACTCTATTCCCACCTTCAGATGTTCTTTCTCAGAACACTTTTTACCCAAATCTTCACAAAAAAGTGTTGTAAATTACTACAGACTTAAAAGAAGACTATTCTTTTATACGTGTAATAAAACTCAAAGCCAAAAAAAGTGGAAAATGCAGAGAAAAAGTATCAACAAAATGTCGGTCACCCTCTTACAAAATATCATATGTAGCACTGACACAACATAAATTCAGCAATAAAGTTCAAAACAGGTATGAATACTTTGGAAACCATGAGAATGAATTATGATTGTGCATATTACTTTACAAAGTGATAATTCTCCACATAACCATAAAGGTATTTTTTACCTTGCTGAGAATAATCTCTGGAGCCAAGTACTCTGGAGTGCCACACAATGTCCATGTTCTCCCTTTTACTCTTTTGGCAAAGCCAAAATCTGTGACCTAAAACAACCACAAATCGCAAGATAAAAACAAAAAAGAAAGCGATACACAAAAGGTCTGAGACAAGCTAAAGAATTTAAAGAATTAAAATTTGCTACTCATACATGTTGACTATACTTGGGGGGGGTGGGGGAAAAAAAAAAAACAAAAAAAAAACTGTGATTTAAAGATTTAACGGTCTGAAAAATAAACAGATTAGATATTAAATATTCCTGCTACCTAGGATTTTGTGATATGTATTGTCTATGATAATATCTTAATTATTGTTGAAATGATTTTCAAGCTGAAATTATAGAGTATGTCTTTCACTTTGCAAAAAAAAAAATCAAAAACATGCCTTGAGAGTCCATGCATTCACTGTCTCATGTAACCTAAAAGGGTAGACTATTGAGCGCAAGAGCATGGTCAGTGCACCACAAATGAAGCTAGTGTAGCTGCCTAACACTGAGCAAGTAAACAACACCAGGGGATAAACAGCCTCGCAATCTACGTCATTAGATTTAATTACAAGACACAGATCATCCTTACTCGTGTGGAGGTGGTTTGGCTTTTAAAAAACTGATATTGCTTAAAAGCATATATATATATATATATATATATATATATATATATATATATATATATATATATATATATATATATATATATATATATATATATATATATATATATATATATATATATATATATATATATATATATATATATATATATATATATATATATATATATATATATATATATATATATATATATATATATATATATATATATATATATATATATATATATATATATATATATATATATATATATATATATATATAGCTATATATATATATATATATATATATATATATATATAGCTATATATATATATATATATATATATATATATATATATATATATATATATATATATATATATATATATATATATATATATATATATATATATATATATATATATATATATATATACTATATATATATATATATATATATATATATAGTAATCCTAAGCTATATAACCCGACTTTCGCGGCTTCACTCTATGCTGGATTTTAAATGTAAGCACATCTAAATATATATCACGGATTTTTTCGCTGGTTAAGCGCTTTCTGCGACAATGGGTCTTTTAATTTATGCTACGCTTCCTCAGTTTGTTTGCCCTGTTGATTTCATACAAGGGGCGCTATTGGCGGATGGCTTAGAAACTACCCAATCAGAGCATGTATTACATATTAACTAAAACTCCTCAATGCTAAAAGATATGCTTCCCGCGTGGCGCTTGTTTTGTTTGCTTCTCTCTGTCTCTCTCACTCTCTCTGCCTGGCCGGAGGGTGTGAGCAGAGGGGCTGTTTACACAGTAGCTGTTTGCCTAGAAGATATGGGCGCTCCTCTACAAAATGCCGCTTTATCGCGGTGCTTCTGTATACTTAAAAGTGCGTATTGATTTTTGATTGTGCTCCTTTGAAGATAAGATATGTTTGCATTCTTTTAATTGTGAGAAAGAACTGCCATCTCTGTCTTGTAATGAAGCACAGTTTAAACGTTTGACTAAAGGGTGTTATTTCATGTCTAGAGGGCTCTAATAATGTTAACAGTGTGGGAGAGTTTATAAGGGCTTAAACTATATAAAAATAACCATACAAACATATGGTTTCTACTTCGCGGAAATTCATTTATCGCGGCAGAGTCTGGAACGGATTAACGCGATAAGCGAGGGTTGACTGTATATATATATATATATATATATATATATATATATATATATATATATATATATATAGCTATATATAATATATACTGTAATATATATATATATATATTGCTCACAAAATTAAAGGAACACTTTTTTTATTGGGCCTGGCATGAAATCAATTAAACCTGTCTGATAATTTTCTGGTTGGTTAAGCAGCTGAGGTCATTGTTAATCACTTTCAGCTGTATTGGTGTTCATGGACTTAACGACAGGTGCACTAAAGTGGCAACAATTAGAAAACCCTCAAAACAGGACTGGTTTTACATGTGGAGGTCATTTCAAGTTTCTCCCTCTTGATCTTTTTGGCTGGTTTTCCACTCGTGCTAGTTTTGGCTTGAGTAATCATCTCTACTGGCAGTATGAGGCGATTCCTTAACCCTACAGAAGTTGCACAGGTTGTCCAACTTCTCCAGGATGGCACATCCACCGTGCTGCAGCAAGAAGGTTTAATGTGTCTCCCAGCACAATCTCCAGAACATGGAGGAGATTTCAGGAGACTGGCTGTTATTCTCGGAGAGCTGGACAGGGCGTAGAAGGTCCTCAACCCATCAGCAGGACCGATACCTGCTCCTTTGTGCAAGGCGGAACAGGCTGAGCACTGCTCGTGCCCTACAGAATGACCTCCAGAGGGCCACTGGTGTGAATGTCTCTACCCAAACAATCAGGAACAGACTTCTTGAAGATGGCCTGAGGGCCCGGCGTCCTGTAGTGGGCCCTGTGCTCACTGCCCAGCACCGTGGAGCTCGACTGGCATTTGCTCAAGAACACCAGAATTGGCAAGTCCGCCACTGGCCCTGTACTTTTACAGGCGAGCAGGTTCACCCTGAGCAGCTGTGATAGGCGTGAAAGAGTCTGGAGAAGACAAGGAGAGCGATATGCTGCCTGCAGCGTCGTTCAACATGACAGGTTTGGTGGTGGGTCAGTGATGGTCTGGGGAGGCATATCCATGGAGGGGCGCACAGACATCTACTGCGTAGGAAATGGTGCTCTGACTGCCATAAGGTATCGAGATGAAATCCTTGAACCCATTGTCAGACCCTACGCTGGTGCAGTAGGTCCTGGTTTCCTCCTAATGCACGACAATGCCCGGCCTCATGTGGCAAGAGTATGCAGGCAGTACCTGGAGGATGAAGGAATTGAAACAATTGAATGGCCTTCACGATCCCCTGACTTAAACCCAATAGAACATCTGTGGGACATTATGTTTCGGTCCATTAGGCGCCAGGTTGCTCCTCAGACTGTACAACAGCTCAGGGATGCCCTCATACAGATCTGGGAGGAAATGCCACAAGACACCATCCGTCGTCTCATTAGGAGCATGCCCGGCGTTGTCAAGCATGCATACAAGCTCGTGGGGCCACACAAGATACTGAAAAGCATTTTGAGTAGCAGAAATTAAGTTTTTGAAAAATGGACTCAGCCTGCCACATCTTCATTTCACTCTGATTTTAGGGTGTCTACACAATTGAGCCCTCTGTAGGCAGAAAACTTTTATTTCCATTAAAAGACTTGGCATCCTTTTGTTCCTAAGACATTGCCCTGTCGTTATTTGTATAGATATCCAACTTCATATTGAGATCTGATGTATCTAATGTGTTTCTTTAAAGTGTTCCTTTAATTTTTGTGAGCAGTGTATATATATATATATATATATATATATATATATATATCTACATATATTCACACATACATATACACACACACACACACATAAGTTAAGTGTCTGTTTAAATTCTTTGATAATAATAGTTTTATTGGTTTTTGTGCAATTTTTTCTGTAAATCATGTAGGCTCCTTTGAAATGCTTAACTCATACTTGCTATGTTTGATCTTAGTAATACTTTGACTAGTGACTT
Organism: Polypterus senegalus; assembly: GCF_016835505.1. Lineage (NCBI taxonomy): Eukaryota > Metazoa > Chordata > Cladistia > Polypteriformes > Polypteridae > Polypterus > Polypterus senegalus. The sequence continues at coordinate 62,630,855 of NC_053167.1, read as the reverse complement.
TAATGATTTTGTATTAGTTTACTTAAATTTTATGCAAATAAATAAGACCTGTTTTCCTTAACTGTTGTTTCTATTAACCTCATTAATAAGCCACAATTAATATCCTATTGTCAAGACCAAACTACATCAATAAGACTTTTACAAACATGTTTTTAAAAGATGCAAAATATTGTCTAATTATCGTTATCGTCAAAGTCCCAGAAAATATTGAGATTTAATTTTTTACCAATATTGTACAGTCCTACTTCTAACAGAGGTAAAATAATCAGTTGGGAAAGTGGAGTATCCACTGGCATCTAGTAGCTTCATACCTGAATATATCCATGTTGATCAATTAAAAGATTTTCAGGCTTTAGATCTCTGTAGATGAGGTCTAATGAATGGAGGTACTCAAATGTCAGCACTATCTGAGCTGCATAAAATCGTGCATGTGGTTCACTAGGATGGAAACAAAAGAAAAACACACATTCAGTTACTATGTCCAGCTATCATTTTTTACAAAATGCCCTTAAATAAAACTCAAATAATTTAAATTAAAAATAAAATGTTTCAAAAAAGAATATAATGCATATATCACAAATATTAATATGCTATTTTATTAAAGGAATACACAGTTTCAATCACAATTTCTGAGGAATAAGTACCTCAGATAAGAGTATAAATAGTGGCAAATGTTTTGTATTCCTGAAATGTTGTTTACTTTTCAAGCCAATTTGCTGTTAACCAGTATACAGCATTGTTTAAAATGTTTCCTCAGACATCATAACATTTTGTTTTGTGGCTTCGTATTTCAGTAAGTTCCCAGTAATTTGTGATTAGCTTCCTTACTGAGAAGACATTACATACATGCAGACAGTTAGTTCATGCTTGTTCTACAGAAGCAATAAGGCTATTAGGAAAACATTTACCCACCAGTTAAAGAACAGACAAATAGATGAATGCTTTTTTCACTACTTATTTTTGCTCATAAATTAACAAAACAAGACAACAAAAAACGTTTCAGTTTTTGTGTGGGCTAACACCAATGAAGCACAATTCTACAAAAGATGAGGGAAAATACAGTTTGGTAAGATGAGATAACATACAATTTTGGGCAAAAACAATTTCTGTAATATAAACACACATATCATACATATACATATATATATTTGTGTGTGTGTGTGTATGTATATATATAATTAATCAAATAAATGTATGAAATTAATCATGATTATCGCATCTAATTCTAAAACATGAATTCATAAAATACATAAATCATGAAGTAAATACACATTCTGACATAAATTTAATGCAGAATGAACACAAAGGAATAAAAAAAAAATAATGGCATTGTTTAAACTTGCAAAGGTTAAACACTGCTCTACCTACACTGTTATTCCTGGCATGCTAAAAAAAAAGATCTCCATAGCTTTTATCTCGCTTTAAAGCTGACACCATGCATTACTTGGAAGGTCTTTGCATAAATTAGTGAAAACACTGCAAACTTGAATAATGGTTAGGGATAATAATTACACTTCTATTTCATAGAATTTTGTCATTATACTAGAGCAGTCAGCACTGAAAACCGTCTGGCAGACCAGAGAGTTAAATATAGAGGTACTAGAGACTTATTTTGGGTTTAGTGCAACTAAAAGACATCATATTTAGTACTTATGTGGCACTGACCCGTCTTCTTACAGAAACATGAAATTAATAAGAGTGTAATTTTTTCCTTCACAACTTTTCTCTGGCACTGCATGTATATGTTATTCTTTAGGTACACACTTAACTTATTTGTACTATTGTTTCATAATTGTTAAAAAAAAAAAAAAGGGCCACCCTGACACGAAATGTATAAATAAAAACCATGAGGTGAGTTTTTCAAACTAAGAAATATTTATAATAAGAGTCCAGTAGTGAAAAGTCAAGCAAAATGACACCTTTTATTGGCTAACTAAAAAGATTACAATATGCAAGCTTTTGAGGCAACTTAGGCCCCTTCTCCAGGCAAGATGTCATTTTGCTTGACTTTTAACTACATTCATAAAGGCTAACACGTTACAACACCCTAGTATAACTAAGAGTCCAGATATCAGAGATCTTTTCTCAGCACCACTTCAACCATACATTAGTTAGAGCCTTCACAAAAGTAAAAACATTTTAGTATTTAATTAATAAATAAAAGTAAACGAAGATGAGAGTCAGAAATTTACCTAAACCTTCCAATTCTTCTAAGATGTGAAAACATTTCTCCTCCTGGTACATACTCCATTATCATATATAAATTTGAGTTGTCCTAAAAGATAAAATACATGCATTTCTTTTTAAATGAATCATTTGTGTTTCTGTGCATACCATACATTTTTAGAAAAAGTGCTTAATGTACCTTAAAGGCATATTCCAATCTTACAAGAAAAGGAAAGCAGACTGCTTGTAATATTCTTTTTTCGTTTAACGTGTGTTCTATCTGCTTCAGTTTGACCACCTAAAAAGCAAAATATTTAATATACTTAAGTGTTCTGTAAAAATGTATGGCAGTAAAATAACATTTTTCTGTAGCATAAGTTGTATCATTAAACTGAAAAAAGTTACTGAATGAATCAATTAAATTCACTTGGAGAGTTTTTTATTTTAAATTTTACATTTTTTTGAAAGGCAGACTCACTATGGATTGTCATTTTTGCATACAGTTACAAATATTGAAAGATACAGATAAACAAAAGAATCTTTATTTAAATACAGGATAACTGTTTTTAAATGCTTTTTTGTTTTAGTCAGTGATAGTCTGGCATTTTTGATGGGAGATTTCACCCTGATAAATTTAGAATGCCATTTGAGTGATATGTCCCACGTACCTCTGGTAAACATTCATGGGTGTCCATGTTGTTAGGCAGGCAATTATAAATGCTCTTGTATATAAAACAGAAGTTTACAGCAATATGAACTAATATTTTAAGTTTTAGTTTTCCAATTGCTTAGAATATGTTGAAGTGTATATATTATTATTTAATAGTTTGCAAAAATATTAAATTAAAAATAAACTAGTAATTGGCTTATAGATATTACCAAACCAGGTCATTAATATTCCTAATGACCACAGTCAATGAAATCAAGACGTCTTGCTCTTCAGTACTTGGACATTTGAATGAAGTCTGTAAATTGAATACAACTTTTGACAAAAGTTGTATATATATATATATATATATATATATATATATATATATATATATATATATATATATATATATATATATATATATATATATATATATATATATATATATATATATATATACTGCTCAAAAATTAAAGGAACACTTTGAAAACACATCAGATCTCAATGGGAAAAAGAAATCCTCCTGGATATCTATACTGATATAGACTGGGTAATGTGTTAGGAATGAAAGGATGCCACATCGTTTGATGGAAATGAAAATGATCAACCTACAGAGCCCTGAATTCAAAAGCGC